>NW_026652285.1:75571004-75588641 GCF_009828535.3 Hylobates moloch | reverse complement strand
ACAAGACAGGGATGCCCTCTCTCACCACTCCTATTCAACATAGTGCTGGAAGTTCTGGCCAGGGCAATCAGGCAGGAGAAGGAAATAAAAGGTATTCAATTAGGAAAAGAGGAAGTCAAATTGTCCCTGTTTGCAGATGACATGATTGTATATCTAGAAAACCCCATTGTCTCAGCCCAAAATCTCCTTAAGCTGATTAGCAACTTCAGCAAAGTCTCAGGATACAAAACCAATGTACAAAAATCACAAGCATTCTTGTACACCAATCACAGACAAACACAGAGCCAAATCATAAGTGAATTCCCATTCACAATTGCTTCAAAGAGAATAAAATACCTAGGAATCCAACTTACAAGGGGTTCAAAGGACCTCTTCAAGAAGAACTACAAACCACTGCTCAATGAAATCAAAGAGGATACAAACAAATGGAAGAAGATTCCATGCTCATGGGTAGGAAGAATCAATATCGTGAAAATGGCCATACTGCCCAAGGTAATTTATAGATTCAATGCCATCCCCATCAAGCTACCAATGACTTTCTTCACAGAATTGGAAAAAACTACTTTAAAGTTCATATGGAACCAAAAAAGAGCCCACATCGACAAGTCAATCCTAAGCCAAAAGTACTGGTATCTTTGAATCTACTCTCATCCAGGAGGGCGCTTGATATATTCTGATGACTGAGTCACCAAAACAGCTGGTCTTGATCACCTCAAGGACCTCTGCCATTACCATTGAGGGAGCTGGGCACACTGTTTTCATTGCCACTTCTAGAAACTGCTGGCCTGCTCTCTGCCATGCTGTGACTTCAGAAAGGGATGGAGCCCTACAGTAAAGAGGACTAGGTCTCAAGGTATTAGAACCTTTAATGAAAGAGGTTCATCAATTCACACTACCCACATGCTCACTGATTCTCCCATTGTACTGTACACTGCCAGGATGCCAGACATACTTTTATTAAGGAGTTTGTGCCGAACACAACTCATCAGCTCAGAATTTTCTACACTTACAAAGAGTTCCCTCTGGGGCACTCCATAATTCTTTCCTGCAATCAGTAGGCTCATATTTTTAAAAATCTGTTTCAACTATCTTCAACTGCTTCAAGTCATAAAACAGCTCAGTCAGTCAGGGTCAGAAAACTTGTTGCATCAAGATGCCCCCAGTTGTGTCTGATGCAATACAACTACAAAGTTTCAAAGTGGATTTGGAGGCAATGCTTTTAGTTTTATGTTTTTGCTTGACCAAATTCAACTTTTATAAGGTTCCTGCCTTTTCTATTTCAGCATCTTTCTCACTTAAACACTCAGCAAGGGGATAAAAAGAAATTTGCAAGAGGGACACTCTTAATGTGGTTTTTCAGCTTTGTTGGCTTCTTGCTTTTATTGGTAAAATAATTGAACACAAAGACCACTGTGACTTTTGTGACCTGATAACATTGGTTATAAAAATAAAACCAAAGTTTTATAAAGTATTCATATTTTTTCTTTGACACCTTCTACAAAAGCTGGGCTGGTTAAAGTAGTAAATAAAGACATCCATGATATTAGCAGCAAAGCACAGTCCCTTTGCTTTAATTTAAAAGAAACTATAGGATTCATACATGACAATGACAATGACAATTGATTATAAATTGCTACTTGCTTCATGATGAAAACTCACCCATCATTTACTTAAAATAAAACTATAGCATATTAACATAATTTTACAAAATTTTTGGTGACTTTTTCAAAGCAAGAAAGTGTTACAGATATAAATATTTCATGTTTTTACTTGCATTGGGTTCATGGGAGCACAGAAACATTATCTAATAATTATCTTCTTTGCTGACCTCATTTCTCAGAGGTTATATGCTCATTTTGTAAGTCAGACATATCAGATTTGAATCCTGGCTCAACAAGCTACTGAATGAGCCATCTTAAGCTAATTCCTTAACTTTTTGAACATCAATTATTTCACATTTAGAATGAAAATAAATAAATTTGATGTTATGATTTTTGTATAAATTACACAATATATACATACACACACATATAGAAAGATATGTATGTGTATATATATGTATATAGGCTTTAAATAGAGTCATATACATAAAAACATTCCATAAATTATATTTTGCTCTTAAACAAGTCATGGCATATAACAGATATTCTAGAAAGATACGTTGTGTAAATTATACAACTATTATTATTATTGCTACCATTGTTTTATCACCTCCTGCTGCACCCCAGTAACATGGATGTACTTTCTATTTTATGCATACAGTATTCTTTTTGGTTCCTTACATTTTGCATGCCTTTTCTTTCCTTTTGTTTTGTTTTTGTTTTTGTTTTTTGTTTTTTTTTTATTATACTTTAGGGTTTTAGGGTACATGTGCACAATGTGCAGGTTTGTTACATATGTATCCATGTGCCATGTTGATTTCCTGCACCCATTAACTCGTCATTTAGCATTAGGTGTATCTCCTAATGCTGTCCCTCCCCCCTCCCCACACCCCACAACAGTCCCCGGAGTGTGATGTTCCCCTTCCTGTGTCCATGAGTTCTCATTGTTCAATTCCCACCTATGAGTGAGAACATGCGGTGTTTGGTTTTTTGTCCTTGCGATAGTTTACTGAGAATGATGTTTTCCAGTTTCATCCATGTCCCTACAAAGGACACGAACTCATCATTTTTTATGGCTGCATAGTATTCCATGGTGTATATGTGCCACATTTTCTTAATCCAGTCTATCGTTGTTGGACATTTGGGTTGGTTCCAACTCTTTGCTATTGTGAATAGTGCTGCAATAAACATACGTGTGCATGTGTCTTTATAGCAGCATGATTTATAGTCCTTTGGGTATATACCCAGTAATGGGATGGCTGGGTCAAATGGTATTTCTAGTTCGAGATCCCTGAGGAATCGCCACACTGACTTCCACAATGGTTGAACTAGTTTACAGTCCCACCAACAGTGTAAAATTGTTCCTATTTCTCCACATCCTCTCCAGCACCTATTGTTTCCTGATTTTTTAATGATGGCCATTCTAACTGGTGTGAGATGGTATCTCACTGTGGTTTTGATTTGCATTTCTCTGATGGCCAGTGATGATGAGCATTTCTTCATGTGTTTTTTGGCTGCATAAATGTCTTCTTTTGAGAAGTGTCTGTTCATGTCCTCTGCCCACTTTTTGATGGGGTTGTTTGTTTTTTTCTTGTAAATTTGTTTGAGTTCATTGTAGATTCTGGATATTAGCCCTTTGTCAGATGAGAAGGTTGCAAAAATTTTCTCCCATTCTGTAGGTTGCCTGTTCACTCTGATGATAGTTTCTTTTGCTGTGCAGAAGCTCTTTAGTTTAATGAGAGCCCATTTGTCGATTTTTGCTTTTGTTGCCATTGCTTTTGGTGTTTTAGACATGAAGTCCTTGCCCACACCTATGTCCTGAATGGTATTGCCTAGGTTTTCTTGTAGGATTTTAATGGTTTTAGGTCTAACATATAAGTCTTTAATCCATCTTGAATTAATTTTTGTATAAGGTGTAAGGAAGGGATCCAGTTGCAGCTTTCTACATATGGCTAGCCAGTTTTCCCAGCACCATTTATTAAATAGGGAATCCTTTCCCCATTTCTTGTTTTTGTCAGGTTTGTCAAAGATCAGATAGTTGTAGATATGCGGCATCATTTCTGAGGGCTCTGTTCTGTTCCATTGATCTATGTCTCTGTTGTGGTTCCAGTACCATGCTGTTTTGGTTACTGTAGCCTTGTAGTATAGTTTGAAGTCAGGTAGCGTGATGCCTCCAGCTTTGTTCTTTTGGCTTAGGATTGACTTGGCGATGCGGGCTCTTTTTTGGTTCCATATGAACTTTAAAGTAGTTTTTTCCAATTCTGTGAAGAAAGTCATTGGTAGCTTGATGGGGATGGCATTGAATCTATAAATGACCTTGGGCAGTATGGCCATTTTCACGATATTGATTCTTCCAACCCATGAGCATGGAATGTTCTTCCATTTGTTTGTATCCTCTTTGATTTCATTGAGCAGTGGTTTGTAGTTCTCCTTGAAGAGGTCCTTCACATCCCTTGTAAGTTGGATTCCTAGGTATTTTATTCTCTTTGGAGCAATTGTGAATGGGAGTTCACTCATGATTTGGCTCTCTGTTTGTCTGTTATTGGTGTGCAAAATGCTTGTGATTTTTGTACATTAATTTTGTATCCTGAGACTTTGCTGAAGTTGCTAATCAGCTTAAGGAGATTTTGGGCTGAGACAATGGGGTTTTCTAGATATACAATCATGTCATCTGCAAACAGGGACAATTTGACTTCCTCTTTTCCTAGTTGAATACCCTTTATTTCCTTCTCCTGCCTGATTGCTCTGGCCAGAACTTCTAGCACTATGTTGAATAGGAGCGGTGAGAGAGGACATCCCTGTCTTGTGCCAGTTTTCAGAGGGAATGCTTCCAGTTTTTGCCCATTCAGTATGATATTGGCTGTGGGTTTGTCATAGATAGCTCTTATTATCTTGAGATACGTTCCATCAATACCTAATTTATTGAGAGTTTTTAGCATGAAGTGTTGTTGAATTTTGTCAAAGGCCTTTTCTGCATCTATTGAGATAATCATGTGGTTTTTGTCTTTGGTTCTGTTTATATGCTGGATTACATTTATTGATTTGCGTATGTTGAACCAGCCTTGCATCCCAGGGATGAAGCCCACTTGATCATGGTGGATAAGCTTTTTGATGTGCTGCTGGATTCGGTTTGCCAGTATTTTATTGAGGATTTTTGCATCAATGTTCATCAAGGATATTGGTCTGAAATTCTCTTTTTTGGTTATGTCTCTGCCAGGTTTTGGTATCAGGACGATGCTGGCTTCATAAAATGTGTTAGGGAGGATTCCCTCTTTTTCTATCGATTGGAATAGTTTCAGAAGGAATGGTACCAGTTCCTCCTTGTACCTCTGGTAGAATTCAGCTGTGAATCCGTCAGGTCCTGGACTCTTTTTGGTTGGTAAGCTATTGATTATTGCCACAATTTCAGAACCTGTTATTGGTCTATTCAGAGATTCAACTTCTTCCTGGTTTAATCTTGGGAGGGTGTATTTGTCAAGGAATTTATCCATTTCTTCTAGATTTTCTAGTTTATTTGCATAGAGGTGTTTGTAGTATTCTCTGATGGTAGATTGTATTTCTGTGGGATCGGTGGTGATATCCCCTTTTTCGTTTTTTATTGCATCTATTTGATTCTTCTCTCTTTTCTTCTTTATTAGTCTTGCTAGCGGTCCATCAATTTTGTTGATCTTTTCTAAAAACAAGCTCCTGGATTCATTAATTTTTTGAAGGGTTTTTTGTGTCTCTATTTCCTTCAGTTCTGCTCTGATTTTAGTTATTTCCAGCCTTCTGCTAGCTTTTGAATGTGTTTGCTCTTGCTTTTCTAGTTCTTTTAATTGTGATGTTAGGGTGTCAATTTTGGATCTTTCCTGCTTTCTCTTGTGGGCATTTAGTGCTATGAATTTCCCTCTACACACTGCTTTGAATGTGTCCCAGAGATTCTGGTATGTTGTATCTTTGCTCTCGTTGGTTTCAAAGAACATCTTTATTTCTGCCTTCATTTCATTATGTACCCAATAGTCATTCAGGAGCAGGTTGTTCAGTTTCCATGTAGTTGAGCGGTTTTGAGTGAATTTCTTAATCCTGAGTTCTAGTTTGATTGCACTGTGGTCTGAGAGACAGTTTGTTATAATTTCTGTTCTTTTACATTTGCTGAGGAGAGCTTTACTTCCAACTATGTGGTCAATTTTGGAATAGGTGTGGTGTGGTGCTGAAAAAAATGTATATTCTGTTGACTTGGGGTGGAGAGTTCTGTAGATGTCTATTAGGTCCACTTTATGTAGAGCTGAGTTCAATTCCTGGATATCCTTGTTAACTTTCTGTCTCATTGATCTGTCTAATGTTGACAGTGGGGTGTTAAAATCTCCCATTATTATTGTGTGGGAGTTTAAGTCCCTTTGTAGGTCACTGAGGACTTGCTTTATGAATCTGGGTGCTCCTGTGTTGGGTGCATATATATTTAGGATAGTTAGCTCTTCTTGTTGAATTGATCCCTTTACCATTATGTAATGGCCTTCTTTGTCTCTTTTGATCTTTGTTGGTTTAAGGTCTATTTTATCAGAGACTAGGATTGCAACCCCTGCCTTTTTTTGTTTTCCATTTGCTTGATAGATCTTCCTCCATCCCTTTATTTTGAGTCTATGTGTGTCTCTGCACGTGAGATGGGTTTCCTGAATACAGCACACTGATGGGTCCTGACTCCTTATCCAGTTTGCCAGTCTGTGTCTTTTGATTGGAGCATTTAGCCCATTTACATTTAACGTTAATATTGTTATGTGTGAATCTGATCCTGTCATTATGATGTTAGTTGGTTATTTTGCTCGTTAGTTGCTATTGTTTCTTCCTAGCCTCGATGGTCTTTACAATTTGGCATGTTTTTGCAGTGGCTGGTACCGGTTGTTCCTTTCCATGTTTAGTGCTTCCTTCAGGAGCTCTTTTAGGGCAGGCCTGGTGGTGACAAAATCACTCAGCGTTTGCTTGTCTGTAAAGTATTTTATTTCTCCTTCACTTATGAAGCTTAGTTTGGCGGGATAGCAAATTCTGGGTTGAAAATTCTTTTCTTTAAGAATGTTGAATATCGGCCCCCACTCTCTTCTGGCTTGTAGAGTTTCTGCTGAGAGATCAGCTGTTAGTCTGATGGGCTTCCATTTGTGGGTAACCCGACCTTTCTCTCTGGCTGCCCTTAACATTTTTTCCTTCATTTCAACTTTGGTGAATCTGACAATTATGTGTCTTGGAGTTGCCCTTCTCGAGGAGTATCTTTGTGGCGTTCTCTGTATTTCCTGAATCTGAATGCTGGCCTGCCTTGCTAGATTGGGGAAGTTCTCCTGGATAATATCTTGCAGAGTGTTTTCCAACTTGGTTCCATTCTCCCCATCATTTTCAGGTACACCAATCAGACGTAGGTTTGGTCTTTTCACATAGTCCCAAATTTCTCGGAGGCTTTGTTCACTTCTTTTTATTCTTTTTTCTCTAAACTTCCCTTCTCTCTTCATTTCATTCATTTCATCTTCCATTAGCGATACCCTTTCTTCCAGTTGATCGCATCTGCTACTGAGGCTTCTGCAATCTTCGCGTAGTTCTCGAAACTTGGCTTTCAGCTCCATCAGCTCCTTTAAGCCCTTCTCTCCATTGGTTATTCTAGTTATCCATTCTTCTAATATTTTTTCAAAGTTTTTAACTTCTTTGCTATTGTTTTGAATTTCCTCTCGTAGCTCAGAGTAGTTTGATCATCTGAAGCTTTCTTCTCTCAACTCATCAAAGTCATCCTCCATCCAGCTTTGTTCCGTTGTTGGTGAGGAACTGCGTTCCTTTGGAGGAGGAGAGGTGCTCTGTTTTTTAGAGTTTCCAGTTTTTTTGTTCTGTTTTTTCCCCATCTTTGTGGTTTTATCTACTTTTGGTCTTTGATGATGGTGATGTACAGTTGGGTTTTTGGTGTGGATGTCCTTTCTGTTTGTTAGTTTTCCTTCTACCAGACAGGACCCTCAGCTGCAGGTCTGTTGGAGTTTACTAGAGGTCCACTCCAGACCCTGTTTGGCTGGGTGTCAGCAGTGGTGGCTGCAGAACAGCGGATTTTCGTGAGACCACAAATTCAGCTGTCTGATAGTTCGTCTGAAAGTTTTGTCTCAGAGGAGTACCCGGTTGAATGAGGTGTCAGTCTGTCCCTACTGGGGGCTGCCTCCCAGTTAGGCTGCTCAGGGGTGAGGGACCCACTTTAGGAGGCAGTCTGTCCGTTCTCAGATCTCCAGCTGCGTGCTGGGAGAACCACTACTCTCTTCAAAGCTGTCAGTCAGACAGGGACCTTTAAGTCTGTGGAGGTTCTTGCTGAGTTTTTGTTTGTCTGTGCCCTGCCCCCAGAGGTGGAGCCTATAGAGGCAGGCAGGCCTCATTGAGCTGTGGTGGGCTCCACCCAGTTCGAGCTTCCTGGCTGCTTTGTTTACCTAAGCAAGCCTGGGCAATGGCGGGCGCCCCTCCCCCAGCCTCGCTGCCGCCTTGCAGCTTGATCTCAGACTGCTGTGCTAGCAATCAGCGAGACTCCGTGGGCACAGGACCCTCCGAGCCAGGTGCGGGACACAATCTCCTAGTGTGCCGTTTTCCAGGCCCGTTGGAAAAGCGCAGTATTGGGGTGGGACTGACCCGATATTCCAGGTGCCGTCTGTTTCCCCTTTCTTTGACTAGGAAAGGGAACTCCCTGACCCCTTGTGCTTCCCGAGTGAGGTAATGCCTCGCCCTGCTTCGGCTCGGGCACAGTGCGCTTCACCAACTGTCCTGCACCCACTGTTAGGCACTCCCTAGTGAGATGAAACCGGTACCTCAAGCAGAAATGCAGAAATCATCCGTCTTCTGTGTCGCTGGGGCTGGGAGCTGGAGACCGGAGCTGTTCCTATTCGGCCATCTTGGCTCCACCCTTTTTTTCTTTCCTATATTTTTCTACCTAGTTAGTATCTGATATACTGCTATAACTCTTCTTCAGTGTTGTATCATCTTTGACTTTACTTGAGCAAAACCTCTGATACCTCAGTTGTTTCTCAAACATTGACTTTATGTCTAATATAAAGTGTTAAAGCAACATATACAGGTGCTTAAAATGTTGCCTCTTGATGATATCCCTCATGAGACTGTGAGCTCACTGAGGGAAAGAGTTATGAATTGTTTATTTTTCTCAGAGAACTAGCATGCTATAGTCTGATGAATAATGGCTTATTTTAATATTTCTATTTTTTGCAAATCAACACTATTTTCTTTAATGCATTCAATATTGTAACTCTGCCGTGTATCTAATATTTATCTTGAAACCATACTGGAATTAATGAGATGCAGAGAGGAGAGTGTGATCTCTGACCCTACATTTCAAGCTTCATTTCATGGAATCTATAGTATTTAATGGTAAATGAGGAAGTAATTTGACTGAATATCACTGCAATAGGAATTCAAGCTATTGTGTATTTTACATTTATCTGAAAGGAAAAGTCACATTATATTCCATTGAGGACAATCAGTATGATGGTCTCTATTTGGAGAAATTATGAATGTTCTGTCACACATATAATTTTAATAGTTTAAAACACAATTTGTTTTCAGGTTGAAGATTAATACTGTGGTGATCCTGAGAAAATCCAACTGATATTCCTGAACGTTTTTTGGTTACAAAGAATACACTTTTATAAAATGGCTAATAGTATGGCTATTTTCAGAGCCAAATACAGGTAATTCCTTTTAATGGTAAAAAAAAAGAAAATACATGAAAAAATCACTTAACTGACAATGAGTTAGGTCTAAATCCGGCTGAAAAGATAAATATCCACTCTATCTTTAAAGATCTTCACAAAATACATTTCTTAGTTTGCTCTCTCATTGTCCAGTGTGGCTTATTACATTTTACACAGGGCCATAATGTTAGGAACCTTCATGTCCCTCATACTGAAGAGGACTTTCAAGCCATCCCCATTTATCTTCCATGACCAAATCTACATTTCCTACTTGACGTCATGAAGTCTTCTACACCCATTTTACTCTATCCTTATACAATTATGTATTGCAGAAAAACTGAAGATTCTAATTGCTTTAAAGATACATATTGATTCAGGTAAGTTTATTTTTCTAGATTCAAGGTGAATCATCAAACATAACTTCTGAGCATGTATTCTGTTTTCCTTTACCATAAACTGTAGGTAGAGATCAATAATTGGAGTGTTTAGTAGGTTAAGAGTTTTCTGAAATGTACCTCTCAAGGACTAATACTGTTTTTTGGAATGTGACTAGTTAAAATCACTATGGAATGATATCTATTATTAGCTTTTCTTATGTATTTTTTATTGAATTTTATTTTTAAAATTATATTAAACACACATGATCTGAAATGTACCATATTAACCATTTTTGAGTGCACACTTTCAAAGCATTAAGTGGATTCACCTTGTTATACAACCATCGCCACCATCCAGAATTTCCTAGAATTATTTTTATCTTGCAAAATGCAAACTCTGTACCTATTAAACAATAACTTCCCATTCCCACTTCTCACAGCTCCTGCAAAAAATCATTCTATTTCCTGCCTCTATGAATTTGACTGCTCTCAGTAGCTCATGTCAGTGGAACCATACAGTGTTTGTTCTTTTGTGACTGGATTATTTCACTTAACACGATGTCCTCAAGTGTCATCTATGCTGTAGCATGTATGATTCTGTGATTTTGTGATTATAGATATATTCTATATGCATGGCCCGATATGATAAGCACTAGTCACACGTGACTCTTGAACACCCAAAATGTGGCTAGTATGACTTAAGATTATCATATTTAAATTTAAATTGCCATATATGATTAGTGGCTATTGTGTTGGATAGCACGGATCTATATAATCTGCATTAAGTATTCTTCTGGCTTATCAATTTTAGATAAAATTTTTATTACTATGGTATATTATGGTTTAGCTAATATATATCTTCCCCCATTCAACCACAATCACTTTTAAAATTTTCTTTCTCAATTATCTTCTTAACTTTAAAATAGTGCGCTAATTACTGATGTCCTTCTTTCAACAATTATAAACAGAACCTGTTGCATGATATTCACTCCCCTACCTTTTCTTATAGCTCTTTACTTTGATTTTTATATGTCCACAAGGTTTGTAATAGTAACAATTTCTTCTGCAATTGTTTTGAACTAGCCAATGTTATTTACAGCAAATTCCAATGAGCATGTTTATCTCTCCTTTCTTGTACTGATTTTTGTTTTGCTTTTCTGGGAATTTTGAAATCAATATTTTTCTGTACTATTTAAGCTTATGGCTTTTTTCAAATTTTTTTATTTAATTAAATATTCTATAAGATGTATGTTTCAGAGACCTCCCTGTAATCACCTACTCTTCTCTTTCTTCAGTATGGGACCAATTGCTCTCTAAATCTGCCAAACAGCTGTCAAGCTGATCCTTCCATGTTATGCTTCCTAGAATTCTTTACATTGCTTTTCTATATCCCACGTTTCCACTGTTGTTCTATATTCTTATTTTAGAGTAGTTTATCTTCAAGTAACTTTCCAAAAGGAATGGGTATGCCATAGGTAAACTTTCTGAGTCACTTTCCATTTTGAAATGTCATTGTTTTACTCACACACTTGGTTGCAAATTTGGCTTGTACAGAATTCTAGGCTGAAGAGCTTTTTCCCCATAACACTGGAGCCATTGGTTGATTGTAGTTTTGTCTCACTATTGATTTTGAGAAGCCAAATATCATTTGTATACTTCTTTGTAGGTGATCTGTTTTTAATCTTCATATATACAAACATTGTGTATATATATATACAATGTTTGTTAAATTTTTGTTCTATTTGTTTGGAATGCCCTATGCCCTTCAAGCTCAATCAGAGACCATACTTTTTCTTTATAATTTATGCTACCTCAAACCAAACTTTCTGGGCCTTCCCTGGAACATCTGGAGGTAAGCTGTAGTATCTTTTTAGACATCTCATGCATATTAGACTGAGTGTTACTATGTGATGTTTATATTTCTAGAGTGCAGCCCTTCTAAAACTCTACTTCCAATTATGAAATAATATTAACAACTTTTTTGACAACTTTAACTAAATAAGTATACATTTCAATAGAAGTTAAATTGTGTCCAACATTTACCATATAGTTTGATTGCCTTACTAATTATATAATCTTATCTCTCCTCTTTCTCTGTCTCTCTCTTTAAGGGTAGCACTCTTTAAGGTGTGTTAATGTCTCATATCCAACAAAGCAATGTAGAAATAAAAAGTATTTAAATGCTGAAAAACTGTAATAATGGAATTTATGATTTGCAAGGTATACCAGGCCCCAAGCAATATTTCTTTCATATATTGAATTAAAGTTTCTATCAATTTTATCAAAACAATATATGAGAATCTCAGGAGGATATTCAGATTAATTACCTTGACTATTTAATGGTACCCATTATTTTCCTTGTCCCATGCTTAAGCTCAGTGAGGAGCTAGCTCCTGTTAATACCAACTCCCAAAGTGACAATCCACTGTTAATACTCATCACTGATTATTCAAAAGATATATGTAATTATTCAACTCTTTCTTTCTATCTTTCTTTCTTTCTTTTTTTTTTTTTTTTTTTGTTGTTGTTGTTGCAATGTCCTCACCTTCAAACACAGGCTTGTTTTCTTGTGGTAAGGCTTATGACAATTCATGATTAATAAATAGCTTTATACTTACACTAGCTTCAGATAAAACCCAATTAGACATCTGCTGTATAACTAAGATATTTAGGAAATTTACCCAGAGACTAGAATCTAGAGCTAAAAGGTCCCAATTTTTATTTTTGCTTCCTCTATTAAAATATCCTACCACAAAGAAGGTGTAATCATAAACTAAATGAGCAGAGAATCCCAGAGAGAGAAGAAAACTAAGATATTTTTCTAGTATTAGAAAATTCATCACCTCAATTTAGAAAAGGAAGGTCAATAAAGAGCAAACACATCATCATTTTCCCTAAGGGATTATGTCAAATTCTTCAAACATTGAGTTTAAAGTTCTCCAGGTAATTTCAAACTTTTAATGTAATATTTTTCTTCACCTATGGTAATTTATTCCAGTTATTTCTATCTCATCTCATCAGCAGCTCACAACTGATTCAAAACTGAAATACTCTTCTAGACATGTCTCTTTTTATTTTAGCGTCTGTCAGTGGAATTTTCATAAGGCAAAAATCCTGTTTGAAAAGGAGGCATACATGACAATAATCTGAAAATCTGGCTAAATTTGAAGTCGCTCAAAACAAAATTACAATGACAACTAATTTTTTAATTGCACCTGAGGATTCTAACCATTTATTTTCCACATGGGCCCAGCTTGTAATGGGTTTAACATAAATATCCTCTGAAGATTATTTAATTTTTATCTTGAAATTCCTCATATGAGGCATGAAATTAGGTTATCTGAGAAGTTATATTTTCTTCAAACTGTTAGTTTCAAGTTTCCTTTGAAAGGATAGATTTTCTAAAATGAGAAACTGAACTTGCACTTGAAAATGTGTCCTGAATTTTTAAAATGTTTAGCCTAACAAGTTTCTTCCTGTTCACTGTATGTCACAAAAATCATCATATTTCTATTCTTTAAATTGATTAGATTTCAAATAGGGCATGAGTTTTCATCTTTTCATTATGTTGCCTGGATTTTTATCAAGCCTATATTCCCTTGTCATTAATTAACTCAGAATTATATTTGAATCTCTTTCCACGTGCATCTGATGGATGGAATTTGTTTCCTGTTGGAAGCTTCTGTTGGGAAACAATAAATAAGCTCAGAATAAAACTTCAAAATTAATTAAAATGTATGGCTTGTCTCGGGGGCAATAGCACCACGGTATACCAAGCAGACTTTTCCTATTATATTTCTATGTTTTTCTCTAAATTGTTGGTGGTCAAACTGATAAAGAAACTTACAAATAATTCTGCCCATTTTCAAGACACTCAAAAATATCATTTTCAGAGTAAAAAAATAGAGAATGGCACATTTTCTCAGTTATTTATGAAGATGTGATTTTGCTATACATTTAGCAATTGTCACCTTTGTTTTAACTAAGGAAAATGACTTGAAATAGCCAACTGCTAACAACATTCTAAATCTTCTAGCTATTTTCAAATATACAAAAAACTATTTTTTACTATTGTAGCCCTACTGTGTATTGAACACCAGAACTTATTCCTTCAATCTATTTTTGTATCTATTAACCAACTCCTTTTTATGCCCCTCTTCTCCACACCCTTTCCAGCCTCTTGTAACCATCAATCTACTCACTACTCTGTTTTGATCATTACATGTAGTATGCACATATCATGTACCTCATAAATATATACAACTATTACATATCAATAAAAAATGAGGCCATTAAAAAATAGTTAACTAATGACAAATATAACAAGTACCTTCAGGGTGCCATCTAAAAATGAATACTTTTTTCCTGGAATCTTTGAGAGCAAAGCCAGGGCTTTCTGTGTATACGCAGGCATGCGAATGTAAGTGTGTATTTGTATGTTTCAGGGCAAAACTGAAACCCATGTCCCTCCTCATCACTCAGTGTCATTCAGCATGTTCTTACATAGGCTGCTCTCCTCACTAGCATGATCAAGTCACTGTTCTAGTGAATCATGGAGGTGAGTCATGTCACGTAAGTAGGCTGTGGCAGCGAGATGACTGAAAAATAGCATTCAAGTGATAAACAGCTTTTAAACATGGAGAAACAGCAAGATGGTAAAAAAAAAAATCCTTAAATGTGTTGATCCATCAACTCAGTAATTACCCATCAAAATGTCAAGTTATAGGGCAGCTTTAGAGCCATTTAAGAGGTGAAGCATGAGAAATCTGCTGTTTAGATGAGAGCAATGTGTTAATTAATGGTAATTTTTTAATATTCCTGGACTTTGTCTACCAATTATGGTGCCCTTGAAAAATTACATAAGTAGTATGACCTTATCCACAGGCACAATCTGCGTTTGTAATAGAGGTCAGCTTTTGGAATCCATCTGAATGACCTTCCATCTCTCCCTTCTCAATTGACCAGGGGAAGCGCTAGGAACTAAGCTCTCTGATATCTTCCAGGCTCTACTCAAATGCATCTTTCAATATAAAGAACCAAAATAAATGTGCCTCTTCAAGTTTTGTTTTGTTTCCTGGGACTACCAACACAAAATATCCTTGAATTCAACTACATGATTGTTTTATAAGACATACTTTTTTCTCATTTAAATATAACACCTTAAACTATGCATATTTCAATCACACACACACACGCACAATGCACATGCACACCCAAAGAAAATGGAGGCCAATTGAAAATTCTGCCTCTTTTAGCCTTATGCAAAAAACTATATGGTGATTATTGCAACATATGTGTGTGTTGGGGTGCTGTGTGAATAACAAGAGGATATTGTCAACCTATTAAGAACCTTCTATTCTTATCATGTGAATTTGAGATATTTACTGAGCATATGCTTGTGCTCTAGTATCACTGATAATTCTGTCTCCTGTACAAGACAAAGGAAATTGACTACTGGCATTTCTGTGTTCTGTTCATAGGATGTACATTTACGTGAGCCTCAGAGATATCAGGATGAATGTGGTTGGAAGGAATGTGATTTAAATAGCCCTCAATAATGTAATTTAAATAGCCCTCAACAATTTAGCAAAGTAAATTGAAAATTAAAAGTATTAAATGCATAGAGAACTTTAGGAATGCTACACAATAAAATATGAAGTGATAGTGATTCAGATGGTGATTCTTTACTCCTTTGGGTTTCATTTTAATTTTTTAATAATACTCATGTGCTATTTAAAATATAAATGTTATTTTAAAGTAACATTTCTTCCTGATAACAGAAAACTTTTCTGACAATGTCAGCACATCAAAGGAAGTGTGACCTCAGAGGAAAAATATTTTGTCTCTGAGTTTGGAAGTGTTGAATCCTTTTTATAATAGATTTCATTCATTTACTTGTCAAAAGTCAGTTGGAGTTAAGTTCTGAAAGGAACATGATACTGCATGGAGCCATTCTTTTAGAGAAGCTATTAAATATTTAAAAGCATATGAAAACTGCCAGTGCAGTAGGATTCTAACAGCAAGATTAATCTTAGGTGAAAGTACAATATGTCTGAATACTTCAATAATAAATATTTGTATTCTCATAGAAAATCATCATGCTTGGTTAAATTTGCGATGTATGAGCTAATAAGCTGTTTCATTGTTTGGCTGAACTGCACATTCTTTTTCAAAGCTAACCTTTCTGAATTTTTGAAACTTACTATTTTAATATGCTCAGTTCTATTTATTTTGATCAGCTTTGAGGATGATCAGTGTTACAGTTACAAAGAACAGACTCTTATATAGTATGCCCCCTAGGAACCTAAGATCACAAAAATAGATACCAATGGTGGGCAGAATTTTACTGATTTTATTGACTTTATTTTCTTCCTAATGACTATTAATATTGAGAATTTTCAAGCTCATGCTTGACTCAGTATTCTTGTGCAAAAATTTGTAAGCTTGTCTTACTTCTCCAATACTCTGTCATTCCACCACCACCTAATATAAATTATAAGACTTGGGAGGTGGGTTTAGCATGGGGATATATGGAGAGAATGTTATCAGCAAAGGAAAAATAACTGCTGAAACTCTTTTTTTTTTTTTTTTCTGAGAACAGTTTCCCAAAAATCTCCTTGAAAATTCTAAGCATTTTATCATCACTGGCATCCATTCACAAATCCTTAAAAGTTTGGGCTCCATTATATATCATGGATTTTGGGAGCTTTCTACCCCAGAAGCATCATTAGTTTGGGAGAAAAGTGCAGAGATTGCAAGTATGAAACACACAACCTGTGGAAATTGATAAATCAGAGGTTTTTTTAAGTAACTTGGTTCTCTTGGTAAGGAAATATAAACTGAAAATTAAACAATACCTAATTATGTATCATATGGCTTCTGACACTTACTGTTCACCTGGAAATATTAAAAATATTACTTCTTTTTTTTCTTTCTTTTTTTTTTTTGAGACAGAGTCTCACTCTGTTGCCCAGGCTGAAGTACAGTGGTGTGATCCTGGTTCACTGCAACCTCCACCTCCCAGATTCAAGCGATTCTCGTGCCTCAGCTTCCTGAGTAGATGGGATTATAGGCACCCACCACTATGCCCAGCTAATTTTTTGTATTTTTAGTAGAGATGAGGTTTCACCATTTTGGCCAGGCTGGTCTCGAACTCCTGACCTCAGGTGATCTGTCTGCCTCAGCCTCCCAAAATATTGGGATTACAGGCGTGAGCCACTGCACCCAGACAAAAATATTCCTTCTTATATTTAACTTCTTTTACAAAAAAAATTCCTGTTATTCTCTGCCTTATAAACAAGCCTCAATCTACTCTAATTCAGCCGATTCCCTATTTAAGGCAGAATACTCAACTATTTTAGAGGAAGAGGAAAATAATAGGATAAAAATTAGGGCAATATGCTACTGTTTTTTTTTTTTTTTTTTTCATTTGCCTCCTTTCCCCCAAATTCATTATTCACTTTCTCTTTCCAGCTTTGTGAAAAGAAGGCCAGGCTCTATGGAATATAACTGTATTCATATTAATGTTACAGTAAGTTTTGGACTGGGTTCAGCCAATGGGAATTACAAGCCAAGATCAGAGCGTGGAAGGTGAGAGAATCGAGGTATTTCTTGCATGCAGTCTCCTTGTTATGATATTAGCAGTATATTCCGAAGGCTACAGTGACTGCCAGGAGACCTTTCTGTCAAAGTTCTATGTCTCACTTAGCTTCAGTAACCCATTTCCTCTTTTGTTCCATGACCCCTAAGCGTGGTAATGGCTTCTCCATTTGAGTTTCTGAATCCATTCTGATGGATTTATGACACTTACTCTTGAAGTAAGCTTCCTCTTTACTGTTTTTATAGGTGATTTATTGGATTACATGCATTTACTCAACAACATTGTCTTGCTTTTGTAGTTCAAATGTTATTATGAATTGCATTAGCTTTCTTTGCCTTAATGAGTAATTTAAGAGGTGTTTTCTTAAAGTT
>NW_026652285.1:75351935-75570600 GCF_009828535.3 Hylobates moloch | reverse complement strand
CCCACCAACAATGTAAAAGTGTTCCTATTTCTCCACATCCTCTCCAGCACCTGTTGTTTCCTGATTTTTTAATGATTTATAGATTCAATGCCATCCCCATCAAGCTACCAATGACTTTCTTCACAGAATTGGAAAAAACTACTTTAAAGTTCATATGGAACCAAAAAAGAGCCCGCATTGCCAAGTCAATCCTAAGCCAAAAGAACAAAGCTGGAGGCATCACGCTACCTGACTTCAAACTATACTACAAGGCTACAGTAACCAAAACAGCATGGTACTGGTACCACAACAGAGATATAGATCAATGGAACAGAACAGAGCCCTCAGAAATGATGCCGCATATCTACAACTATTTGATATCTGACAAACCTGACAAAAACAAGAAATGGGGAAAGGATTCCCTATTTAATAAATGGTGCTGGGAAAACTGGCTAGCCATATGTAGAAAGCTGCAACTGGATCCCTTCCTTACACCTTATACAAAAATTAATTCAAGATGGATTAAAGACTTAAATGTTAGACCTAAAACCATTAAAATCCTACAAGAAAACCTAGGCAATACCATTCAGGCCATAGGCGTGGGCAAGGACTTCATGTCTAAAACACCAAAAGCAATGGCAACAAAAGCCAAAATTGACAAATGGGATCTCATTAAACTAAAGAGCTTCTGCACAGCAAAAGAAACTACCATCAGAGTGAACAGGCAACCTACAGAATGGGAGAAAATTTTTGCAACCTACTCATCTGACAAAGGGCTAATATCCAGAATCTACAATGAACTCAAACAAATTTACAAGAAAAAAACAAACAACCCCATCAAAAAGTGGGCAAAGGACATGAACAGACACTTCTCAAAAGAAGACATTTATGCAGCCAGAAAACACATGAAGAAATGCTCATCATCACTGGCCATCAGAGGGATTGTTTTCAAAATTTGGAATAAATATTTGAAACATAAGTTATGACCCTGCCATTCCTCTGCTTAAAATGTATTAATGCTTTCCTTGGTCATAGGATAAGGTTGAATTCCCTTTACACCTGTGCTCCTCAAAGTGTGGTCTGCGGACCCCCAGGGGGCTCCAAAGTTCCTTTCATATGTTCTGCATGTTGAAAACTATTTTCAGAATAATACAAGGATAGCATTCACCTTCTTTATTGTGGTGACATTTACATTGGTGGTTCAAAAACATAAGCCCATAAACTGCTTATGTGTCAGCGTAAATAGCAGCAGCAGCGACAAACTAGAGTAAGTAGTCACTGTATACTTTACCTCCTTGAACTTGCAGAAGAAAAAATAAAGAAAGCAAATCTTACTCAAGAATGTACTTAAAGCAATAAAATTATTAATTTTATTAAATCTGAACCCTTGAAAATATGTCATGTTCTGTGTAATGCCATGGGAACTACATATAAATCTGCTCTGCTGCATACCAAAGTGTGGTGATTGTTTCAAGGAAAGGAATTTATGCAATTGTATTAGTTGTGTAGTATGTTAATGGCTTTTTCATGGAATGCCATTTTACATGGAAGAAAGACTAAGAGAAAAACAATTATTATTCAATCTTTTTGTTGTTGTTTGTTTGTTTGTTTTTTGAGATGGAGTGTCTCTCTGTCACCCAGGCTGGAGTGCAGTGGCGTGATCTCCACTCACTGGAAGCTCCACCTCCCAGGTTCACGCCATTCTCCTGCCTCAGCCTGCCAAGTAGCTGGGACTACAGGTGCCTGCCACTATGCCCAGCTAATTTTTTTTTTTTTTTTCAGTAGAAACAGGGTTTCACCATGTTAGCCAGGTTGGTCTCCATCTCCTGATCTCGTGATCCACCCACCTCGGCCTCCCAAAGTGGTGGGATTACAGGTGTGAGCCACCACGCCTGGCCTATTATTCAATCTTGAGTATTGGCAGACATATTCTCAATAATGATGTAAGCAAGCCTACCAATTCAAGGGAAACAACTGAAGGTATGTGTTAGCAATGACAAAATTTGAGTTTCAAAGAAAACACACAGAATTTTGGAAAATGTGTATCCACCATAAGTTTTAAGCTTCTCTAATAATAATGTCTTTTCTGATAGTGGTGACGTTGATAGTAAAGAATGTCATCTTTTTTAAAATTGTAAAGTGAAATGAATCACTTTTGAAAGATCCACAAATAATTCAGTGATCTTGCAATTTCCAAATAACTAATGCAAAATGTTGTTAAATCATGCATAAGGTTTCATTCAAGATGCAAAACATGTAAATACATTTCAAAATAATAGTGTGAAAAAAAGTTAACGCATGGTTTCAGATTTTGCATTGTAACAAATCCTTATTAAACGCTGCTTATAAAATTTTGATGTATTTTTGAAGAATATCTATAACAATTTGAAAGTCTATTAAAATACTCTTCTCCTAACCTAACTGCAAATGTGTGTGAGGTAAAATTTTCTTCACATACTCCAACCAAAAAATATTATAACAAACCAAATGCAGATACCTGTATGAGCAAATAGTTGTTTCCTATTAAGCCATACATTTTAAATAGCTTTAAAAAAATATAAAACTATGTCACTCCTTTTACTAAGTTTTATGTTTGTGAGAAATGTAGCTATTTTTAAGATAAAACATACTATTTGTGTTAATACATACAGCTTTTATTATTATTAAATTAACTATTAATAATTTGTAATTTGTTTTAATGTCTAATATGGTAACACCTATTGCTATAACTCATTTAATCAAAAGTTGTTGAGGTTGTCATTGATTCATACAATTGCAAAATAGTCCTGGAACTACCACATATGAAAAATAAAATATGTAATATTTCAGTTGTATCCATTTCTACAGCCTCATTTTCCATCCATACCCACCCCTCTAAAATTCCAAAGCATCAGTTTTACTGTTGCTTGATATAACCAAGTTTTCCTCTACTTCAGTGCTTAACAGATATTTTTCCCTATAACTGAAATGTCCCAGGTGGTTCCAAGATGGCTGAATAGAAACAGCTCCAGTCTACAGCTTCCAGCATGAGCGATGCAGAAGATGGGTGATTCCTGCATTTCCAACTGAGGTACCAGGTTCATCTCACTGGGGCTTCTTGGACAGTGGGTGCAGGACAGTGGGTGCAGCCCACCGAGCGTGACCCTAAGCAGGGCGAGGCATCGCCTCACCCAGGAAGTGCATGGGTCAAGGAATTCCCTTTACTAACCAAGGGAAACTGTGACAGACAGCACCTGGAAAGTCGGGTCACTCCCACCCTAATACTGCGTTTTTCCAGTGGTCTTAGCAAATGGCACACCAGGCAATTGTATCCCATGCCTGGCTTTGAGGGTCCCACGCCCATGGAGCCTCACTCATTGCTACCACAGAAGTCTGAGATCCAACTGCAAGGCAGCAGCAAGGCTGGGGGAGGGGCACCCACCATTGCTGATGCTTGAGTAGGTAAACAAAGTGGCCTGGAAGCTTGAACTAGGTGGAGCCCACCACAGCTCAAGGAGGCCTGCCTGCCTCTGTAGACTCCACCTCTGGGGGCAGGGCATTGCTGAACAAAAGGCGGCAGAAACCTCTGCAGACTTAAATGTCCCTGTCTGACAGCTTTGAAGAGAGTCGTGGTTTTCAGCAGGGAGTTTGAGATCTGAGAACAGACAGACTGCCTCCTCAAGTGGGTCCTTGACCCCTGAGTAGCCTAACTGGGAGGCACCCCCAAGTAGGGGCAGACTGACACCCCACATGGCCAGGTACCTCTCTGAGAAAAAGCTTCCAGAGGAACGATCAGGCAGCAACATTTCCTGTTCAGCAATATTCTCTGTTCTGCAGCCTCCACTGCTGATACCCAGGCAAACAGGGTCTGGAGTGGACCTCCAGCAAACTCCAACAGACCTGCAGCTGAGAGTCCTGACTGTTAGAAGGAAAACTGACAAACAGAAAGGACATCCATACCAAAACCCCATCTGTACGTCACCATCATCAAAGACCAAAGGTAGACAAAACCACAAAGATGGGGAAAAAAACAAAGCAGAAAAGCTGAAAATTCTAAAAATCGAGAGCCTCTCTCTCTCCAAAGGAACGCAGCTCCTCACCAGCAATGGAACAAAGCTGGACGGAGAATGACTTTGATGAGTTGAGAGAAGAAGGCTTCAGACAATCAAACTTCTCCAAGCTAAAGGAGGAAGTTCAAACCCATCGCATAGAAGCTAAAAACCCTGGAAAATAGATTAGATGAATGGCTAACTAGAATAACCAATGTAGAGAAGTCCTTAAAGGACCTGATGGAGCTGAAAACCATGACATGAGAACTACGTGATGAATGCACAAGCTTCAGTAGCCAATTCGATCAACTGGGAGAAAGGGTATCAGTGATTGAAGATCAAAAGAATGAAATGAAGCGAGAAGAGAAGTTTAGAGAAAAAAGAGTAAAAAGAAACGAACAAAGCCTCCAAGAAATATGGGACTATGTGAAAAGACCAAATCTACATCTGATTGGTGTACCTGAAAGTTACGGGGAAAATGGAACCAAGTTGGAAAACACTCTGCAGGATATTATCCAGGAGAACTTGCCCAACCTAGCAAGGCAGGCCAACATTCAAATTCAGGAAATACAGAGAATACCACAAAGATACTCCTTGAGAAGAGCAACTCCAAGAAACATAATTGTCAGATTCACCAAAGTTGAAATGAAGGAAAAAATGTTAAGGGCAGCCAGAGAGAAAGGTCGGATTACCCACAAAGGGAAGCCCATCAGACTAACAGTGGATCTCTCAGCAGAAACTCTACAAGCCAGAAGAGAGTAGGGGCTGATATTCAACATTCTTAAAGAAAAGAATTTTCAACCCAGAATTTCATATCCAGCCAAACTAAGCTTCATAAGTGAAGGAGAAATAAAATCCTTTACAGACAAGCAAATGCTGAGAGATTTTGTCACTACCAGGACTGCCCTAAAAGAGCTCCTGAAGGAAGCACTAAACATGGAAAGGAACAACTGGTACCAGCCACTGCAAAAATGGGCAAATTGTAAAGACTGTCAATGCTAGGAAGAAACTGCATCAACTAATGAGCAAAATAACCAGCTAACATCATAATGACAGGATCAAATTCACACATAACAATATTAACCTTAAATGTAAATGGGCTAAATGCTCCAATTAAAAGACACAGACTGGCAAATTGGATAAAGAGTCAAGACCCATCAGTGTGCTGTATTCAGGAGACAAAATCTCACATATAGACACACATATAGGCTCAAAAAAAAAGGGATGGAGGAAGATCTACCAAGCAAATGAATGAAATGAAATGAAAAAAAAAAAAAAAAAGCAGGGGTTGCAATCCTAGTCTCTGATAAAACAGACTTTAAACCAACAAAGATCAAAAGAGACAAAGAAGGCTATTAAATAATGGTAAAGGGATCAATTCAATGAGAAGAGCTAACTATCCTAAATATGTATGCACCCAATACAGGAGCACCCAGATTCATAAAGCAAGTCCTTAGAGACGTACAAAGAGACTTAGACTCCCACACAAGAATAATGGGAGACTTTAACACCCCACTGTCAATACTAGACAGATCAACAAGACAGAAAGTTAACAAGCATATCCAGGAATTGAACTCAGCTCTGCACCAAGCAGACCTAATAGACATCTATAGAACTCTCCACCCCAAATCAACAGAATATACATTCTTCTCAGCACCACACTGCACATAGTCCAAAATTGACCACATAGTTGGAAGTAAAGCACTCCTCAGCAAATGTAAAGAACAGGAATTATAACAAACTGTCTCTCAGACCACAGTGCAATCAAACTAGATCTCAGGCTTAAGAAACTCACTCAAAGCCACTCAACTACATGGGAACTGAAAACTTGCTCCTGAGTGACTACTGGGTACATAATGAAATGAAGGCAGAAATAAAGATGTTCTTTGAAACCAATGAGAACAAAGACACAACATACCAGAATCTCTGGGACACATTCAAAGCAGTGTGTAGAGGGACATTTATAGCACTAAATGCCCACAAGAGAAAGCAGGAAAGATCCAATATTGACACCCTAACATCACAATTAAAAGAACTAGAGAAGCAAGAACAAACACATTCAAAAGCTAGCAGAAGGCAAAAAATAACAGATCAGAGCAGAACTGAAGGAGATAGAGACACAAAAAACCCTTCAAAAAATCAATGAATCCAGGAGGTGTTTTTTGAAAAGATCAACAAAATTGATAGACATCTAGCAAGACTAATAAAGAAGAAAAGAGAGAAGAATCAAATAGACACAATAAAAAATGATAAAGGGGATATCACCACCGATCCCACAGAAATATAAACTACCATCAGAGAATACTATAACTACCTCTAAGCAAATAAACTAGAAAATCTAGAAGAAATGGATAAATTCCTGGACACATATACCCTGCCAAGACTAAACTAGGAAGAAGTTGAATCCCTGAATAGACCAATAACAGCCTCTGAAATTGAGGCGATAATAGCCTACCAACCAAAAAATGTCCAGGACCAGACAGATTCACAACAAAATTCTACCAGAGGTACAAGGAGGAGCTGGTACCATTCTTTCTGAAACTATTCCTTCAATAGAAAAAGAGGGAATCCTCCCTAACTCATTTTATGAGGCCAGCATCATCCTGATACCAAAGCCTGGCAGAGACACAACAAAAAAGGAGAATTTTAGACTAATATCCCTGATGAACATCGATGCAAAAATCGTAAATAAAATCCTGGCAAACCGAATCCAGCAGCACATCAAAAAGCTTATCTACCATGATCAAGTGGACTTCATCCCTGGGATGCAAGGCTGGTTCAACATATGCAAATCAATAAACGTAATCCAGCATATAAACAGAACCAAAGACAAAAACCACATGATTATCTCAATAGATGCAGAAAAGGCCTTTGACAAAATTCAACAGCCCTTCATGCTAAAATCTCTCAATAAATTAGGTACTAATGGGATGTATCTCAACATAATAAGAGCTATTTACGACAAACCCACAACCAATATCATACTGAATGGGCAAAAACTGGAAGCATTCCTTTCAAAAACTGGCACAAGACAGGTATGCCCTCTCTCACCACTCCTATTCAACATAGTGCTGGAAGTTCTGGCCAGGGTAATCTGGCAGGAGAAAGAAATAAATGGTATTCAATTAGGAAAAGAGGAAGTCAAATTGTCCCTGTTTGCAGATGACATGATTGTATATTTAGAAAACCCCATCATCTCAGTCCAAAATCTCCTTAAGCTGATAAGTAACTTCAGCAAAATCTCAGGATATGAAATCAATGTACAAAAATCACAAGCATTCTTATACACCAATCACAGACAAACAGAGAGCCAAATCATGAGTGAACTCCCATTCATAACTGCTTCAAAGAGAATAAAATACCTAGGAATCCAACTTACAAGGGATGTGAAGGACCTCTTCAAGGAGAACTACAAACCACTGCTCAATGAAATAAAAGAAGACACAAACAAATGGAAGAACATTCCATGCTCATAGTTAGGAAGAATCAATATCACAAAAATGGCCATACTGCCCAAGGTAATTTATAGATTCAATGCCATCCCCATCAAGCTACCAATGACTTTCTTCACAGAATTGGAAAAAACTACTTTAAAGTTCATATGGAACCATAAAAGAGCCCACATTGCCAAGACAATCCTAAGCCAAAAGAACAAAGCTGGAGGCATCACATTACCTGACTTCAAACTATACTACAAGGCTACAGTAACCAAAACAGCATGGTGCTGGTACCAAAACAGAGATATAGACCAATGGAACAGAACAAGAGTCCTCAGAAATAATACCACACATCTACAACCATGTGATCTGTGATAAACCTGACAGAAACAAGAAATGGGTAAAGGATTCCCTATTTAATAAATGGTGCTGGTTAAACTGGCTAGCCATATGTAGAAAGCTGAAACTGGATCCCTTCCTTACACCTTATACAAAAATTAATTCAAGATGGATTAATCGAGATGGATTAAATGTAAGCCCTAAAACTATAAAAACCCTAGAAGAAAACCTAGGCAATACTATTCAGAACATAGTTATGGGCAAGGACTTCATGTCTAAAACACCAAAAGCAATGGCAACAAAAGCCAAAATTGACAAATGGGATCTAATCAAACTAAAGAGCTTCTGCACAGCAAAAGAAACTACCATCAGAGTGAACAGGCAACCTACAGAATGGGAGAAAATTTTTGCAATCTACTCATCTGACAAAGGGCTAATATCCAGAATCTACAATGAACTCAAACACATTTACAAGAAAAAACACAGCCCCATCAAAAAGTGGGCAAAGGATATGAACAGACATTTCTCAAAAGAAGACGTTTAAGCAACCAAAAGACAATGAAAAAATGCTCATCATCACTGGCCATCAGAGAAATGCAAATCAAAACCACAATGAGATACCATCTCACATCAGTTAGAATGGTGATCATTAAAAAGTCAGGAAACAACAGGTGCTGGAGAGGATGTGGAGAAATAGGAACACTTTTACACTGTTGGTGGGACTGTAAACTAGTTCAACCATTGTGGAAGACAGTGTGGCCATTCCTCAAGGATCTAGAACTAGAAATACCATTTGACCCAGCCATCCCATTACTGGGTACATACGCAAAGGATTATAAATCATGCTGCTATAAGGACACATGCACACTTATGTTTATTGTGGCACTAATCACAATAGCAAAGACTTGGAACCAACCCCAATGTCCATCAATGACAGACTGGATTAAGAAAATGTGGTACATATACAGCATGGAATACAATGAAGCCATAAAAACAGGATGAGTTTATGTCCTTTGTAGGGACCTGGATGAAGCTGGAAACCATCCTTCTCAGCAAACGATCGCAAGGACAAAAAACCAAACACCGCATATTCACACTCATAGGTTGGAATTGAACAATGAGAACACCTGGACACAGGAAGGGGAACATCACCCACTGGGGCCTGTCGTGGGGTGGGGAGAGGGGGGAAGGGGGAGGGATAGCATTAGGAGATATACCTAATGTAAATGACGAGTTAATGGGTGCAGCACACCAACATGGCACATGTATACATATGTAACAAACCTGCACATTGTGCACATGTACCCTAGAGCTTAATGTATAATAAAAAAAAAATCAAGAAAAAAATAACTGAAATGCCCAGCTGAGTATGAAAGATTAATTTTTCTGACTGTTGTTGATTTTTGTGGTTCATTTGTTAAAACATAGTTGGAGAATGAGTGTATACTTGGAATGCATGGAAATGTTAAGAGCCCAGATATTTACTTTTCTTATTTCTTCTTCACTAAAGTTTATAGACTTTGGGTCTGGGAGAATACTGAAAATGAATAGTTGGGTTAATTTCAAAGTGTCAAGCATGATTTGATTTATCTCTGGAAGACCAGACCTTTCTGATAGGATAGAGAAAAGGAGTGGCATTTATCTTATGAAGTCTTAAGGAAATTAAAATTAGTGAATTTGTAAAATGCTGAATACTATATATGGGTGCTAAAAATGACATTTAAGGATGAGAAAAAATCCTGGTAAAACTAAAATATTATGACAATAAACATAACTGATATAGAGATGTCTGAAAATTCTCAGAAGTAACATAGCTGAAAACAGTTATAGAGGCCTAATCCAATCCTCAGGCACCCATGCACTCATGTACAGAGTAATATATAAATAAGAACATTCAACAAAATTGCCAGAATGATCCTGTGGAAATCACCACAATTAGTGGAAATTATTATTATGGTTAGGACAATATGTGCCTTACCCAGAAGAAATGGAGAAAAGACGGAGGATATCAACAGTTAAACAAGAAATAATTCATCTTGAAAATTCACAAAACTGACAGAGGAAAGTAATTAAATATTTCAGGATGAATATAAAATGGAGGAATATAGATATGGTATTTTAATGGAGAATACGGGATATTGAAAAATTCTTCAAAAATATTTAAACTAAGAGAAACTCGACAGAGTGAGGTTATTTGATTATTGTAATTTTGAAACAATTGACTTTGAAAATGAACTATACATTTACAAAAACGAATAGAAAAATATCTATAATATCTTCACCTTAATGCAGTTAGGAATGTCATGGTGATTTTAGTTCAGTATTTCTCCTGTTCATAACTGAAAAAGAGACTTTTAGGCCAACTGGTTTAGTTTCTTCAACAGTTAGCAGTCAAACAAAGGACACTGCAAGCATAAAAAAAAAAAGCAAGGATCCTAACAACTAAATACGATGTATAAGATACTAGAATGGTTTCAGGCAATCTTTTCCTATAGGCATGAGTACCTGAGGGTGGTAACTACAGTGTTATTTTGCACATGACACTTCTTATTTTTATTTTTTCACCTATTAATAGATCTTGATCATTTAATTAATGCTAATTAATATTTGAAAATATGGTATTTGTAATGTTGTAAGGAGAAATCACCACCAATTCCACTATTAGTTAAATAAAAACTATTATTAAGCATTTACCTTCAGTATTTCTAATATAGTTTTAAATTTTCTATACTATTATTTGTTCAGCTTATTAATATGAAATATATTTACAATTAAGGAAGAGTTTCAAACATAGTGCAAAAAATGTCTTTATACACATCACTCAGATTCCCATAATATTAACATCTTACATAACAGTGTACAATGATTAAAAATATGAATTAATGTTATGATGTCATTAACAAAGCTACATATATTATTTACATGACATCAGTATTTTTTCATTAATGTTTTATTTTGGTTCCAGGACTATTTGGTCATTATTTTTTCTTAATCTCCTGCACTCTGTAATTTTCCTCAGTCTTTACTTGTCATTCATAACCTTGACACTTTTGAAGATTATTGATTAAGTACTATGATGAATGCCTCTCAGTTTGGTTTTACTTACTCTTTTGTCACAATAAGATGGAGGCTATAAATTATTGGAAAGAATATCACAGTGATGTATTTTAACGTAAGTGAAAATATTCTAATTAAACTATTTTAGCACTTTATTGTCTCTACATATTATGTCATACATTTTTGTCCACATCAATAACACATTTTATGGGCATTACTTTTTCGTATAACTATAGCAAAGTAATAACTGGGTCACATATATTAATGCATTCATAATAAACGGATATATAATAATGTGATGGCATAATTTCAGATAACATTTAAAAGTCAGTTGCAATTCATTAATGATGTCTAATTTCATCAGGAAAAATTGGGTAGGCAGAATTTGAGATGAGCTTTCCAAGGTATAGAAAATATTACTAACTAGGAAGGGTAAAACTTTGTATCATAGGCAGAGAAAATGAGTTAGAAATATATTGGGAGTAGAGATGGAGAGGATGGTATGAAAATGCTATAAAGACATTACCCAACAGATTTTAAAATCTTTAACAAATATTTTATTATCTTCTAAAAACATAAGTACAAAATAACTGTCATCTTAATGACATTAATGAAATTAATTGAGGCCCCCCAAAATTGAATGAGTTTTACTAGATCACTATCTGTAAAAGTACATGAAGAGTCAAACCTGAATAATTTGGATTTCTAATGTTACTGTCTACCATTGACTTGGCATAAATTGATGGTGTAATAAAAATAATGCCATATAAATTATGTCCTCTCCCTTTTTGAATTCCTATTTTGCTTTATCTCTTGAAAATAGTTAAAATTATTTTTGCTTTCTTAGAAATCATATTTTTAAACTGTTGAATAGCAATGAATATTTTATTTTTATTGCTTCACATGTAAGAGAATGCTTAAATCAGAAAACATTTGGGGGTTAACTACTTTTCTTTGAAATGCTACAGAAATCGCTCTTAGGGAATTCAGTATTACTGAGAAGTCTAATATAAGCCTAATATTTATTATTATTTTTAGAAAACCCAGTAAGATATTGAAACAAAACAAAGATAAAGATAGGTTGTTGATGCATATTGCCTTTATTTAATACTTAACAGGCAATGCACTCGTGTTTCATAAAACTATACACTTATTTATTTTTTTCTTATGATTTTCTCGCATTGCCACTGTCATTTATTTGCTGAGTCACCCTTAATGCTTATCCATAGGTAATACTTCTTAGTTTTTTGTATATTGTTCCAGTATATTTTTATATACATATGTATATGTGTGTGTATACATGAAAATATATATATATATTCTTATTTAACCACCTTTTTATATAAAATGGAATCTAATATTTACACTATTCTACAACTAGCTTTTACATACAAAATAAATATTGAATATATGACGACATAGATTTTTCTTCTTTTTATTTTTACAACTACTTAGTGGTTTATTATATTGCCTGGGGAATTCTGTGTATATTAAGCCATGAGAAATTATTTTGTGATTATAAATGTTAGAATTAGGGCTTATATAAATGTTAATGTTTTGATTATCTAAATGAATGTCCAATAGGACAATGAAAAATGTTGTGGAGCATGGGTCAATTATTCCATGTACAGAAATATGATGCCTTTTGCATCTGTCTGACATCTTTGGTCCCTAATCACAAAATATCATTAATACACCATAATCATTGTTGACAAATAACAAGTCTCCTAAAGATTTCCAAAGAAATTCAAGAGGGAGCCATTGTCCCAGTTGAGAACTTCTCTATTATAGGACAACTACTGCTGAAATTTCTTTCTCAGGTATCACTGACAATTCATAAACAAACAAAATGGCCTTAGACTACAGTAGTTAAAAGAATGATTTTGGTTTGTATCTAACTACTTTTTATTAGCCTTGCCCAACAATCAAATGGCCTTTTACCAAGGCCGTGGTCCCTAGAAAGAAGGCTACAAAGGAAGGCTGTATGTCAACTAGGTGTGTTGTAAACATCATTTTTCCAGTTGGAGGAATGCTGAGTTTGGAGATGGCTGAAAAATGTGTCATCTGGATGACATTCTGAGATTGACATAGGTGAGCAAAATGATATACTAGATGATCTTCTGACACTCATGTTACAGTTGTGTAACATGAGATATTTCCTACAAATCCTATGAAACCCCAAGGATTACTGAAGGAAATAGATTCCAATTACAATGTACCTCCCATGCTGCTATTTCAAATAATCATTTGCTTTCGTACATAAAGCATTTTTGAGAACTAAAAGGTTTGCAGATTTGAGGTTGTCGTTCTTTTACTCACATTTCACAACTGATTTTAAGAAATAAAAAGATGTGTTATGTTAACTTTGCTTGTTCTGAGTGATGTAGATTATAGTTTCCATAACTAAGCACAATCCAATTAAAGTCATACATTCAGCTCTGAAATGTGACATTGAATCAAACATTAGACATTTTAATTTATACTTTAGTGCTTTCAGGTGGTTTTATAAAAATCATTAGTCATTGCAAGCTATTCACTGCACTCAATAATGTAAGATCACCTATCTTCTCTACCCACCTCTAGAAATACCATTTATTCTGCTTGTTGCTCTCATTACAGTTTTGTAAAAGAAAAATACAGGATCTTAATTTAATTTTATATCACCCAATCTCCCAAAATATTTCTTCTTTTGAAATGTAGATATATACATACATTCCTGTTGGAGGCCGAAAGAGTGAGGGTCGTGATCAACTCAGTATACCACTGGAGGCTATATGAGTAAACAGCAAACCGTTCTCATAAATGCAGGTTGTTAGCAAACTGGCAAACCGCGTCTGATACCCAGAAGGAATGCTGAGGGCAGTCACAACCCAGGCACAAGTGTTTTTTGTGATTAGGCACATCTGAAGCCTGTTAGCAATAATGTGAACCTGTGATTAATTAAGCAGCTGACCAATCGTTACCTCCTGCTCCCTGCTCTTTCTACTCAATAAATAGGAAGGGCTGTAGAAGCTCAGGGTGGCTGCCTTTGCTCACTAGAAGTAGGGAGCCCTCTTCTTCTTCTCCTCGACCCTTCCTTTAAAATAGTTTCTTCTGTCTTAAGTTTTCATTTCTACGTTTGTCCCTTCCTTCAGTCTTGTAATGACCAACCTCAAGTAGTAACAGTAGTAACTGTTGCAATGATGGTCTCAAGTAGTAACCATGGCAATCAGCCACACATTCTCATTATGAAATCAGTGATTTTAAAGTTGTATGAACCAAGCAATTTCGGGATTTTTAAATTAAACCAGTCATCGTTTTATCATAAGTATATATAAATTTTACAAACACTGCTCATATGGAATATTGGCATTTTATATTGAGTTTGGTTGCTAGCACCTTGATGGAAATGTTATCTTATTACATTGTATATTATAAACCTTAAAATGTCTAACTTTGGAATTCAGAATATATGGAAAACATTCTGTCTCTGCTAATATTTAACTGAGGAAACTGGGACAAGTTATTTCAATTTTCTAGATTTCTATTTTCTTGTTTGTAAGATATAAACACAGACAGCTTTCTTTCACAGCTAATGAGTGGAATCATCATGATATGCGTCTCCATTGCTTGTTTTTGTCAGGTTTGTTGAAGATCATATAGTTGTAGGTGCACCCCTGAAGTTAAAATAAAAGTTAAAAAAGTAAATAAATGAATAAATAAACCACTAAAAAAGACTCATGAGTTCTAAAATAAAGTAACTAAAGCACCAACTCACCTATATTACAAATATGAGCCATTCCTGAAAACTTACATTTTAACTAAGATTAACTCCTGTTCTCTTCCCTCCAAATCTTGCAAATTATTGTTTTTGGAGTACTCCTTCTGAAATACTGCATAGTTCCTGTGGTATCACTTCCCCTTGCTGAATGAAACATATAATAAAACTTTGGCCAACTGGATTTAAGAAGTAACTTCCTCCAAGGGAGTCACTAACTTTTTCTCACAGAAAAAGAGTCCTACTTTTGGTATACATGTATTTTAATTAGTTCTTATCCCTATCATATTCTCTGAAAAAAATAGGCAATTACCCCCTGCCCTCTGAAGTTTTCTATGACTTTAATGACCTAAATTAGAATATTCTCATTAACTAAAATATTTGCTATAAACTGGATGATTGTGTCCCCCCAAATTTATATGTTAACTTCTACCCCCCAATGTGATGGTGTTTGGAGAAGATGTAAGAGCTCCTGTTCTCTTTCTTCATTTCTTTCACTCCCTCTTCCCCATCTCCCTCTTTCCACCCATCCTTGTCATGTGAGGACACAGAAAAAAGGGATCCATCTGCAAATCAGGAAGACAGCCATCACCAGAACCTGACCATGTTCATGCTGGCTCTTTGATCTTGGACATCTAACCTCCAGAACTGTGAGAAAATAAATTTCTGTTGTTCATGCCTCTCCGTTTATGGTATTTTCTTATGGCAACTAGTGCTGACTAATACAATGTTTACTATATAATTTAAGTGGAAAGATAAGTTTATAAGCCTAGGTAGCAGATCACAATTTAATTTAAAACAATTGATATGCATATAATGCGATTTTGATACATGCATCACATGAAAAATGGAAATTTTCTCTGGATAGTGAGATTACGTGTGGTTCTTATTTTGTTATTTTTACATTCACTATTGTCCACAGTGTCTACAATGCAGAAAACTCTAGAAAAACTGCAAAATGAAACTTCTCTACCCCATTGACCTCTTCCCCATGCTGCATGCCTTTGCTTACATGCAAATAATAAGCAGAGCCAGCACCTGAGGTTGCTATGGGCTTTCACTCCTGTTACTACCAAGGCAAATCCATCCCATTCATTCTATTTCTAATGCTTCTGCTTCAGTCCAGTCCTCATTTTCTTTTTGTTTTTCTTTTCCCAATGATTGGCCTCATTATTTAGTGTCTTATATCATTCAAACTCATTTTCCACAATACAGTCATAAAGACAGACTTCTCTAAAACACCAATCCAGCCTTTTTTTATTCTCTTGTTTAAATTTCCTTTAAAAGCGTTCATTCACCTCCAAAATAAATGTCAAATTTTAGGTCATGGCGTATATACTGTAGTAAAATACATGCCCCAGGAAGAAATTCTATAGCTTTCCTAGCTCTAGCTCTACTTTCTGTGACTACTTCATCAGGATGCTGGCAAGTTGAATTCCTGTAACTTAGTGAAGAAGACTTAGATCTGGGTGATTGTCAGCCTGAAGTAATCAGTGAGCTCATGGCAAGGTATATCTTGGCATACTCACGATCTTTTTCTTTCCTCCTCCTTAAGAGAGGTAGGCCAAGGAGATAAGAAGATATTTAATTACTGGTGGATTACTTATATTTGAGAAAAGTTTTTTTGTGTGTGACTGAGGATTAAAACTAGTATATGCTCTGGGGCTCTTAAAAAGTCTAACTGAGAAGCATGAATGTGCCGAATAAAAGATTGGTATTTATATAAATAAGATAATACCATTTTTCTAAAATTTCCAAATGTTTATCTAAGTATTTCATTCAAAAAATATATACTGAGCACTTCTTGTTTACCAAGGACTCAGGTACTCGGGACAAGAATATTCATTAGAGAAAGCACAAGGCAGACATTGTAATATGTATAACATTAAATAATTAACATCATTGTGTATAATACATTAATATAAGATAATACCAAGTTTAGAAAATCCAAATTATCGGAAGTTGCTGCGTTAGGAGAAAAGCTTTTGGTACACCATTTGCATATCTGCCTACCTGGTGGAGGAACAGCATTTTGCAAACCGCTGTTTGGATTGCAAATGTTCCTGATTTCACAGAGTGCTGTAGGGAAAATAATTGCTTCATGAACAATAATTGAAAAGATAACCCATATTTACCCCTTTAAGGTGAGGGGTTACCCTTGGTATGTTTTTAAATTTTATTTTTTTAAATTATACTTTGGGTATTTTCTTAGGAGAGAGGCTTTTTTGCCAGCTAAAGAGATTTCAGACATTAACTACATTCTTAGATTCATAGGGAAGCCTGAGTCTTTGGAAACAGGAGAAAAACATAAGGATGGAAACAATAACTTCTCACATTAAACTGTGTCAAACAGGTTTTATATGCTTGTTGTTGAGCTGCAATATAGGACATATAGCCATATATATACACACACACACACACACACACACACACACACACTTTGTTTTCTAGGGAGTTAAAAAAAGTTAAAAAATACTGCCTCTTCATTATGTCAAAATTATATTAATGCAAAGTGATCCTTTATTTAATGATTAGTTAATTTTTACAGTTAGCAGTTAATAGAGTTTCAACAGACTTACTTTAACTCTTATATATTAATACCAGAAAAAGCTTGAAATTGTTCATTTTCAGGTTAAATATTTAAAAGTTATTTAAAGATTGTAAAATCAACTAACTGTAATTTTCAGTATAAATACTGTTTATTTTAAAATATTGATTATTATCATTGTTGGGAAATTTTCGTTAATATATTTGGGTTATTTAATATATAAAACACATTATTTTATTTTTAATTAAATTCAATCTGTATCTACTAGTAACTTGTATTTTGCCTATCAATAACAAAGGTGATAAACACATGCCAAGGTATCAACAAACAAGAATTTTGAATGGTAAATCAAGTACATACTTCATTGAGTTTTCCCCTTCAAAAAAAGTATTACATGTAGAAAAGCAAAATAACAGAAACGATTTAATAAAGTAAAATAATTAACCTGGATAACCTATGCACTTGTATATTCCAAAGGATTAAGTAAAATAAGCCCTGCCACAAATACTTGATACTCCCTTCCACTACTCTTCTATAGCTTTTCTCTTCAATCAGATGACAGAGAGGGAATTATAATTTAGTGCCACAGGCATTCATTGCTAGTGACACGAGAAGGAAAAAAAAAGGAAGAACATTTAGTACTAATAATAATGACAACTAACATTTAAAGAGTGACCTAAAGTTTACAAAGTACTATTGATGTACATTGTTTCTTTAATTAATGAATTAATATTTAATTAATGACCTTCTCCAAAAATCTGTTTTAAGTAATCACCCACCCACTGTTATCTCCTTATGATCTTATGAAAGTAGCATTAAAAAATGAGTTTACTGCTACTATTACTAAGCCAATGAACATTTCCATGAGTTCATTAAACTGTAAGAACTATGTGAAAGCGAAATCACTGAAATCTAATCATAAGAAAGATATTTTCTTCTTTAGCATTGACTTAGAATACAACCTTCCAAATATAAAATCTAAAAAAGAAGCCATAAAAAAGTATGTGTCTTGACTATGCAAAAAAAACCTTTATGCCAATTAACATAACAAACACAATTAAAGACCAATAGTAAACTAGAGATAAAATATGTCTTGAACACATATCAGAATTAAAAATGAATTTTAGCTTTTATTTGGATTGTGTTTTAATTTATGCCGTATTTAGTTCTTAAGATAGAGTGTGGTTGCCTTAATATATAAGGAGCTTTTAACAAAAAACAAAACTAGTGCTCCAGGGAAAAATATGTTGAAGATATGAATGGAATGTTAAAAGGATAACATGTAAAAGTCTGTGCAATCAAATCAATAATTAAATACATGCAAATAACTACTACTAATATATGTAAATTTCTTTTTTCATGATAGCACAAAACTAATTGCAACATTATTTTAAATAACAAAATATGGGGTAAATCAAAATGTTCATATAAGAACATTATTAGTTTAAAAAATGGTGTAATACAAGATTTGAAATGTTTACTGACTTACAAGATTAAAATGACAGTGTTCATACCCTTAAATAAAATGTTGTACCACATTTTTATGTGTTTATATGCATATGTAACAATTGTAATATGTAGCGTCGTGTGTGTGTGTGTGTGTGTATACACATACCATATCTATCTATATATACACATCATATATATGATGTTATATATTTTAAATATGGAAGAAAGAAATAAAATTAAAAGTTTCTGTATTAAGTTTTAAAAGTTTCACCTGGAGAATCCAGATATGCCTCTTATGAAAATATTCATTTTTTAATAGTAACTTTTGGGCAGCTTCTATAAGTATAGAGGAAATTAAAATTTCTTAATTTTAATTGCAAGAGCATAAAAGTAATTTTTATTTTTATTTTTATTTTTTGAGACTGAGTCTCACTTTGTCACCCAGGCTGGAGTGCAGTGGCGCGATCTCGGCTCACTGCAACCTCCACCTCCCAGGTTCAAACGATTCTCCAGTTTCCGCCTCCCGAGTAGCTGGGATTACAGCACGCGCCACCAGACCCAGCTAATTTTTGTATTTTTAGTAGAGACTGTTGGTCAGGCTCGTCTCGAACTCCTGACCTCATGATTCACCCGCCTTGGCCTCCCAAAGTGCTGGGATTACAGGTATGAGCCACTGTGCCTGGCTCAAAAGTATTTTTAATAAGAATTCGGATTAAGGTAACTCTTTTGAAATCTTTTATGCCTTATTTGGTGTTAAACAAAATTAAAACACAAATGCAATAAGGTTAACAATTATCCTTTGGAAATGCGGAGCAGAACCTGAAATTTAAAAGCTGCCTTTTCTGATACTTTATGTTAATCTTCAAACAGACATGGGAGAAAAAAAGCTAAGTAGGCTGTTCTACTGGGGAATCGACAAGGAAAACAGAAGAATAGATTAGAGCACTTAAATCGTATATCTACAGCTGCCTTAAATGCTATGTGACAGGTACTGCATTTAAATTTGTGAGAAAGAACTGGCTCATTAGCCACACATACACACATGCACTTATTTTCTGTTAAGTGGAATAGCTATAAATATTTATGGTTTAGAGCAAAGATGCTTAAATCCTTCTCATCATTATGTTACCATCAATAATATTCTCTTCAAACTGTAATTATTTCTCTTGTACAAATCTCTAACAGCAAGATGCCACAATTCAAATGGCATATTTTAAAATATAATTCCACAAATAAGCCCAACACGAGCTTCCTACAAAAAGTTTTTTTCAGGACTGACACACCAAATCCGCTGACCGGAAGTCTTTTCTCAATTACAACTCATAGCCACTCTGATTCTTCAGAAAAGGATTACTGAGTTTGTGGGTTTTTCAGGTGTTTGACTTCTCTTTCTTCTTACAGCTTTTCTTGCCTTTCAGATTCGTTAATAGCATGCAACAGCCCTTAAAAGGCACCACAAACCAAACAAATTCTATTTCAAACAGATCTTGTTGAAAATGCTAAATATGTCACATGTTAGATATGAAACCTTCAACAAATAATTCCATGGACCGCTATTTGTAAATGTGGAAAATATGCCAGGTGCGTTGGCTCACGCCTGTAATCCCAGCACTTTGGGAGGCCGAGGCCGGTGGATCACGAGGTCAGAAGTTCGAAACTATCCTGGTTAACACGGTGAAACCCTGTCTCTACTAAAAATACAAAGAAATTAGCCAGGCGTGGTGGCACACGCCTGTAGTCCCTTCTATTTGGGAGGCTGAGGTAGGAGAATCGCTTGAACCCAGGAGGTGGAGGTTGTAGTGAGCTGAGATTATGCCATTGCACTGCAGCCTGGTGTCTCAAATTAGGATCAGCAAGATAAAATACTGACTGTTTTCTATGTACTGTGTGCCTGTAGCCATTCCAAGGATCCTACGTTAACTCATTTAGCCTTCAAAACAGCTAATATCATCTCCTTTTCCAAGATAAGAACAATAAAGCTCTGAGAGAGGTTAATAATATTCACTGCCATAGGTCACAGAGTTGTAGGTTTCAGATACAAGCTTCAAAGTTAGGAAGTAGGAAAGATTGGCTTAAAAACATTATCTCTTTAGGACTTAATCAGTTTCTTTGCTGAATTAGTTATGATATAACAATGTAATTTTTACAATTTAATAATATATTATCTTATTAGTTATATTTTGCTGACTTTTCTTTAAATATTGGGCCATAGTCCTAGAAAAATAACTAAAAGCAAAGCGTGAACTTGTCTACCTTCATTTTCAAATTTATAGAAAACCAATATTGATGTTATCCGGCAAAATTCATTAGGTATTCTAATATATAGCACATACATACATATATAGTTCTTAAACTGAGAAACACATTAAATGCTGAAGGGTATAGGATTTCTCTACATCTCAGAAGACTAACATGGATATTCTAAGATTTTACTGTCTTTCATTGCTGATATATTTTAAGATTCAAAACAATATTTTTAATTTGTGCCTTTTAATTCATGCATAATTCCACAGATACAGATATTTATAGCTAAACTTCCATTATAAAATATAGCATTAGCCTTTAGAAAAAATTGAAGATACTGTAACTTACATTAGAGTATTCATAAAGGGCATAAAACAGAGAAAATGAAATATTCAATTTTCAGGAATATGGTAGACCTGCTGTTTTTATATTTATGCTACTTAATATGTTCTTCATCATTCACTTACAAACCCAGAAAAATAAATTATATTTTAAACACAAGTGAAGTTGATATTTAAAGAATTTATGTCTGAAATTTGTTAATAACAAATAATCATTTCATAATGGAAAGGTCATCACAAATCTAGGTTTATTGGATAAACCTAGATTTTAATACACTGTTCATAAGAAGACAAACAACAAGAAAATAGGCCTCAGACCATTTTAAAGAAGGCCAATCTAAAGCCAATCACTGACTAGAAAAATCAAATATACAAGTTCTTCAAACTGTATTCATAATAAGCGTAAATAGGTTCTGAGTGAGCCTCTGAAGGGTCTTTTTTTTATCTTTTTTTTAAGTGAAAGAATTGGTATGGATGTTTTACATCCATTTTTACAATTCTCAGCTTCACCTTTTCCTACTTCCTGACTGAGGTAGTGAGAGATAAGATGTTGCTATACTATAGCAGAAATAGAAAATAATCTGCTTTGATAATACTATCACACATATCTGTGATATGCACTGCAGTCAAATCATGTTTATGAAGAATCCTATGTTTACCTACAATATAATAAACCTCATTCAAAAGTCTGCACTTTGAAAAGAGTAAATAAACAAATAAAGCCAATAGCTGTTAGATAAGAACAATTTCCAGGAAAACATACTGTACATTTCACTGGTTGTCTAATAACACCAGGTACCATTCATAATTAATATAAATCACATTGAATCTCTGGTAAGATGGACAAAATCAATTTAACATGACTATTCTTTCCATCAAATCTCTTTTAAATGATCAATGTCTATAAAAGAAAGAAAAAATCTCAAGACAAACAGGATATGTTCTATCTTAAAATAGTGGAAAGGTAGTACATATATCCCATCCATCAGGAATTTCTTCAACTATAGTGAAAGTTGAAAATTTGATGAGACATTTCCAGCATCCAATTCAGAAAAATATTAACAGCACAGGAAGTTATATAAATAAGTCATTAAAATAAATTCATTGACATGGTTTATGAAAACATAGTACACAGACATTGTTTTATAACTATGCAGCATGAGAAACTAAAGATAGCAGTATTTGCATCATGCCTCACAATTCTATTATACAAAAGAGCAGAAGGGAATAGATTAAAATATATAAATATTTAAGTGGAATATCTATAACCCAAGTAACTGTATGTTTTCACATGATGGAAGACAGTAAAAGAAATGCTTAAGAATTTAATCCTTGTAAAATATAAAGTCTTGATAGATAGCTTGTCACTTCTAAGAAATCTATAGATAAAACAAAACAAAATATATAGTTAGGACATACAAAAAAGACAGAATATAAAACAAGATGACAAAATAAGCCAAACAAAATGTTAGAAAGAAAAACATGAATGTGCTCAAATATTTCTAATACAAGGATGAAGATTGTTATTATGACAAATTGCATGTCATAGAAAAGCCTTTCCAACTTTTCAAACCATAAAGACATTTGTGTATTGGCTTATATTTTCAGACCATTCACAATTTAACAAACTTTAATGTTGATTGATTCAATGGCTCAATTTTATTTTTCTTCTCTTCTTACTTTGTGCCATTCTTAGTACTTGTAGCTGCAAGACGCGTGCCAAGAATTCCAACATCTATGTGCTTCGTTAATTTCAAACAGTATTTTAAAAGTATTCACAAAAGAAAAATGATTCGTTTCCTCTCCAGAATTCATTTAAAGCTCTGTAGCTCTAAGGCAAAGCCTTGTTGTTGACTACAACACTCTAACTGCAACCAAGTTGTTTTCAATCAGAAACTATTCCTTTCTGTTCTAATCTAATACTTCCCAAGACTAGGTATACATGCTTATTTTAGCAGCAATCATCTTGTATTTCCTATAGTGCTGTGAATACTCACCACACCCTTTTAATCTCTGCTAAAATGTTGCTAAACCAACAAGTTTGCTTGTTGCTGCATCTCTTTTCCCTAAAGCATTCTTATCCCATTCAAGTTATGGGTCCATGTTCACTGCAAAGACATGTACTATACTCAAAACACTATTCCCAAAGACCAACAGATCTATTTGTCAGCTACTACTTTCCTGTATTTTGGCTTATCAGGACACTTTTCTCTCTACCATCCCTCAGCCAACTACTCAGCCAACATTTTTTCAGTTCAACTTTAGTACTTGTGAATATTAATTGTGATGTTTTTTTCTCTCCTCCTTCTCTTCCTCTATTTTGCTCTTTCTTATCTAAATTCTCTCCCTACTTTTTCTTCTTCTCTTCTTTCATCCTCCTCTTTTGAGAAGGTTTCAATTTTTATTATTCTTAATACTATTCTTATCAAGGTCACCCATGATGTAAAAGTTACTAATTCCCAATCCCATTATAGGCAACATATCATTAGGATTTAACAGTGTTAATTATGCCCTTCTTCCCAAGATACATTATTTTTTGACTTTCAGGACACTGAATTATTTTTGTTGTCATCCTATCTCAATGGATTTCCTTTTAGGTCTTCTTGTTACCTTCCAGACTCTTAAAGTCTGGAGTGTACAGGGCTTAAACTTAGATTTTTAAAAAATCACTCATTCTCTTGAAGATCTCATCTAATTTCATGGTTTTAAATATGGTCTACCCTATAGTTTCATACCTAAAATTTTACTACCTGTAAGATATACCATTATTTTAAGCACCTATCAAAGAAAACACTACTGTCATTTAGTTTATGGCATGCCACATGTTATAGGATATATTCTAATTTCAGAGATTTTTAACCTGTGAAAATGTGTATTTTGGATTTGATGAAATATAATATGTACTTATGACCACAAATTTATACCTCCAGAATGCACTAACATTCTGTCCTCTAGTTATTGTATCTGACTACCTATGCAGTATCTTCTCTTGGCTATCTGACAGTTAAATTTAATTATGACGTCCAAATTATACTCTTCATATTCTTTCTTCTGTTTCCCATTCTCATGGTTTCTTTATCCCAATAAATGACAAATGCATTCTTTGAATTTCCCCATTCCCAAATGAAGGAATCTTTCTTAATTCCTCTCTTCTCAACCAGACCCTTACCAACTTTGCCAGAAACCCTGTAAGACCAATATCCCTTATAAATGTTTGTATTAGTCCATTATCACACTGCTATGAAGACTTCCCTGAGACTGGGTAATTTATAAAGAAAAGAGGTTTAATTGACTCATAGTTGTGCATGGCTTAGGAGGCCTCAGGAAACTTACAATTACAATGGAAAGGGAAGCAGGCACCTTCTTCGCAAGTCAGTAGGAGAGAAAAGGGCAGGGGAAATTGCTACTTATAAAACCATCAGAGCTCATGGTAACTCACTTTATCATGAGAACAGTATAGGTGAATCACCTGCATGATCCAGTCACCTCCCATCAGGTCCCTCCTTTGATACATGGGGATTACAATTTGAGATGAGATTTGGGTGGGGACACATAGCCAAATCATATCAATGTTGATGAAAAGTCCTGAATAAAATAGTAACAAAGAGCATTCAACAGCACATTAAAAGGATTATATGCCATGATCAGATGGAATTTATTTCTGGAATGCAAGGATGGTTTGACATAGGAAAATCAATCAATATAATATATCACAGTAATAAAGAGAAAATATAATAATCTCATTGCAGGAAAAAAGCATTTGACAAAATTTAACACCCTTTAATAATAATCACACTCAATAAAATACAAATAGAAGGGCATCTCTTTGATATGATAAAGACCATATGTGACTCTTTGCAGCTAATATTATACTAATTGAGAAAGGCTGAAAGTTTTTTTCCTCCAAGATCATGAAATAGAACACAATTGTGCTGGCATCATGGTTTAGCTGGTTAAAGCACCTGTCTAGAAAAATAACAGAATGCCTACTTTACCACTTCCATTCAAAAGAGTATTGAAAGTTTCTACCCAGAGCAATTAGTCAAGAAAAAGAAATAAAAAACATCAAGATTGGGAAAAAAGAAGTAAATGTATCCCTGTTAACAGATGACATGATGCTATTTGTAGAAAACCCTAAAGATTTTTAACTTAAAAAAATTAGTCCTAATAAGTGAATTCAGCAACATTTCAGGATACAACAGCATCACACAAAAATCAGTTACATGTCTATATGTTAACAATGAACAATCCAAAAAGAAAATTAAGAAGGTAATTTCACTTAAGAAGGCATCGAAAAGAATAAAATAGTTATAAATATAACCAGAAGGCAAATACTTATACACTGTAAACAACAAAACATTGTGGAAATAAATTAGAGAAGACACAAATAAATTACAAGGCATCATGTGTTTATGGATTGGAAGATTTAATATTGATAAGATGACAATATTACACAAAGTAATTAACAGATTCAGTGCAATCCCTAACAAAATCCCAGAAGTGTTTTTTTGCGGAAACAGAAAAACCCACCCCAAAGTTCATATGGAATTCCAAGGGACACTGAACAGCTATAACAATCTTCAAAAAAAGAAACAAAGTCAGAACTCTCATAGTTCATGAACTCAAAAGTTATTATAAATTGACAGTAATCAAAACGGTGTGGTACCAGCATACAGACAGACATATAGAACAATCAAATAGAATAGAGAGCTCAGAAGTAAACCCTCCCATACATTGCTAATTGATTTTCACCAAGAGTGCCAAGACAATTCAATGGGAAAAGACAATCTTTTCAACAAATGATGCTAGGAAAGCTGGGTATTGACATTCAAAATAATCAGATTGGACCCTTACATGATACTATACATAAAATTAATAAAAATTAACTCAAAATGCATCAAAAGACCTAAATGTAAGAGCTAAAATTATAAAAACTCTTGGAAAAAAACACAGAGAGAAATCTACATGACATGATTTGGCAACAATTTCTTGCATATGACCCTAAAAGCATAGGCAACATAGCAAATATGAATAAATTGGACTTCCTCAAAATTAAAAACTTTGGGGTATCAAAATTCATTATCAAGAAAATAAACAGAAAATCCATGAAATGGGAGAAGATATTTATAATTTATATATCTGATCAGGAATTAATATCTAGAATACACAAAGAACTCCTAAAACTCAACAACAAAAAACAAATAATCCAATTTTTTAAAAATGGGGGCAGACTTGAGTAGACATTTCTTCAAAAAATAAACAAATGACCAATAAGCACATAAACAAAGTCATCAATATCACTAGTCATTGGGTAAATGTAAATCAAAACCACAAGGAAATACCACTTCATACTAATTAGGATGACTATTATAAAAAAAAAAGAAAGTAAATGTTAGCAAGGATGAGAAATTGGAACCCTGAAGCATTGCTAGTGGTAATGAAAAATGATACAGCTTCTGTGGAAAATACCTTGGCAGTTTTTCCAGGAGTTAAACATGTAATTATCATATGATCCAGTAATTCCACTTCTGGATATATGTCATAAATAAGTGAAAGCAGGGACTCAAACTGCTTCTTATACACCAAGATTCAGAGCAGCATTATGCACAATAGTCAAAAGGTAGAAACAACCTAAATAAGCAACAACAGATAGCAGGATAAAAATAATGAAGATTCTGATACATGCTGCAACATGAATGAACCTTGAATATATTATGCTAACTAAAATAAGCTAGATGCAAAGGCCAAATATTGTATGATTCTACTTATATAAGGTACTTAAAAAAGGAAAATTCATAGGCAGGAAGTAGTATATAAGTTACTGGGGACTAGGGGTTATGTGAGAGTTATTCTTTAATGGGTACAGAACTTCTGTTTAGTAATTTAAAAATTGTGAAAATGGATAGTAGTGATGGTAGCACAGCATTGGGAGTGTACTTAATGTCAATAAATTGTACACTTATAATAAAATAGTAAATTTTGTTATACACATATAACCATAATAAAGAAATCTCCAAAAAAGCCACCCTATAAATTATAATATTTAAAATAGATGCAAAAAACTCCACTTCTCCCTGACTCATCTTTTACCACCTTAGTTCAAACTATTATCATTTTTTACCCAGATTTTTGCCAATGCCTTTAATTGATCTTCTTATTTCTGTCCTTGGTCACTTCATTTTATTCTCAACATGTTATCTAGAGCCAGCCTTTAAAAATGTAAGTCAGACCATGTTACTCTTCCACTCAAGATCCTCCAGTGGCACTATATTACACATAGAGTAAGCCCCAAAGTCATTTAAATATCTCTTAAGGATTTATACAATCTAATTTCCATATTACCTTTTCAGTCTAAAGTGTCATCAGGGTCATGCCGAAATAAGAATAATGGTGGTAATCTGACCTGGGGAGAGGAATATTTTATCACTGGCAATGTATATAATTGCCAGATGCCTGGTGAGAATCAAAATAACTATTTTTAGTTGGCTTTATCATAGCTTATACATTGTCTACAGAAAACACACCTCTTTCTGCCTTCATACAGGATTGGACATCTGCTATAACCTTCTTAGCATGCCACTGACTCCTATCAGCCTTGCCTTCTTCACACCACTCTGTATACTTTGAAACTCCTAACCTATTGTACTTTGCAGTGCAGGGCCTTTTCAGTTGCTGTTCCTTCAGGCTGGAACATCAGGTATCTGCCTGAGTGCCTGGCTCATTCACTCAGACTAGTCATTAACTCATATATCAATTTCCCTATGTAGCCTTCCTTGACTACTCCATGGAAAAGTACAATTACACTGTCAATACCCTCTCCCACATTCTTTTCACCTTCATTTATGTATTGTGTTTATTTCTTGTCTCTTCCATGGGAATAAAACATTCCTGATGGCAGGATTTTTTCACCTGGTGTTTCAGTGTTGTAAATCCAACAAAGAGAGCATTGCTTGGCTTATACTACCTTTTAATAAGTTCTTGTTTAACAAATAAATACATGAATGAATATATTAATAAATGAAACAAGTCAATAATGCTTAACTATACTTTCAGTAGGTACAAATCCTACTATCTGCCTAGCCAGAACACATATGAAAATGTTTAGCATCATTAATAATTCAAGCAAGGCAAAGTTAAAAGATATACCTAAATTTTATTGATCATCATATTGGAAAATATATATTACAGAAAATGGGTCAGAAGAAGAAAGCAAAATAGGTCTCCTTATGTTATTTGCGATAATCACAAATGATATAATTTATAAGTTGAATACATGTAAAAACAGCTTTAAGATGGCCAGAATTCTGACTCAATACTACCTTTAACATTTAAATAGCCATGAATTTAATATATCCATATAAATGTGTATGTGTGTGGGTATACACACATTCCTGTGTGTGCCTATGGGCCATGAAGCCATTTCCTTTCCAAGAGATTCTTCAGAAATACTCTATTCATCTTTTAGTATGTTTCTTTTCATTTATTATGGAGGCCACCATTAGTTCCTATAAAAAATAGATATTGTTTGCAAGAGTAATTCTATTTCTTACAAAGGACTCTATGGCTAACTAAATTAGACCATTAAGAAACAAACTATTTGGTTCAGGTGAAAAAAAAGAAACATATGAAGGATGATATCAAGGGGAAGTTAGACATTTAGAAATATTGCAGTAAAATATTTGGCTTATGCAATATTCTAGCCATTTACCAAGACCTGACTTAGACATGCCTTCCAGTCTTTTTAACTGTTTGAGAGCTGCCTATCATGTTGGCATATTTCCTCACATAAGTAAACAAATTTTGAGTCACTTGGTGCCTTTTAAGAGCACTGCTTCTGTTTATTTGGGAAATTATTGAAAATTTTGAAGCAAGGAGTAAACATCCTAAGTAGTTTATTTATAGACAAATAAAATTTGTGAAAGAGCTTTGGGAATAGAAAGCTATCGTGAAAATGAAAAATTGTCATTCTAGAAATACGGGCAAAAAGTCAGTATTAATCAGAAAAATATTAAGCAAAATAGGGATTGATATGTATTAATTCCAGTGAAATATCGCCTTCCAATTAAATACATTTTGCTTAATAGTCATTTGACAACAGTAGAGGCCCTTCATCTATGAAATCATCTTCACTTACTAAATCAGAGCCTATAATGTTGAAAGACAGCTATTCTATGAATTCTCACAAAAGCACTCAGACTCATATCTATAATGGTCACTAGATAGCAACATTAATTTCATAATCATAAAAAGTAGCCCTATACCATCACAGAAGCCAAGAAATGGGATCAACCCTTTTGGTCTTCAATTAATTCTTGGATGGTCTTTTTGTGGCTATTTTTTAAATTATAATATTGACTGCTATTACATAGGACTTAATTTTTCCAACATTTCCACTTAGAAGCAAATGTTGGACCGAAGTTAAATGAGTGACTTGAATGAATGAATGAATCACTAACAATAGAATAACACTTTTTCCAAAAACCTTTTCTCTTGTCCTATAGTACGTACTATCTACCAGTACATCTAATAGAGAAGAATCATAATCCTTTTTCTATTGAGAAAATAGTTGTGTGAATGCATCTCAAAAATCTCACAGATTTTAAACGTCTTTTATAATATCATTGTTATTATGGTTATTTTATTTCATAGCCAATCTCTGTCTCTTCAATAATGGCAATAATGATGCCACCATTTACATAACACATAAACTTTTTTTTTTGAGATGGAGTCTGGCTCTGTTGCCCAGGCTGGAGTGCAGTGACATGAAGCGATTCTCCTGCCTCAGCCTCCCATGTAGCTGGGATTATAGGCGTGCACCACCATGCCTGGCTAATTTTTGTATTTTTAATAGAGATGAGGTTTCATCATGTTGGCCAGGCTGGTCTTGAACTCCTGACCTCAAGCAATCTGCCCACCTTGGCCTCCCAAAATGCTGAGATTACAGAACACATAAATTTTTTAATTGTTCCAAGTTATTTCTAGTCAAAAACATCATGTGACTAAAAAGTTCTGGTGTTGCCTCTCAAATTCTCATTAAACTATTTAAAAATAAGAAATTAAAATGGATAACTCAAAAAAGCCTGAAAACCTATGTAATGCCTGAATATGAGTGCTATTTTCAGTGACTCTAAGACAACAATATTGAACTCAGAATTATTCTCAGTGATTAACACAAGTTATACCACCTTAAAAAAACAAGTTTGCTAGAGTGAAAGAACAAAGGGGGCTGCTTCATGTTTCTGCCTCTTCCCTGATATCTGGTTCAGGCACTCAGAGTCTGTATCAAGGAGATAACTGGGCAGTCAGCCATAGAATTCACAAGTATTGATTCTTTTAGAGACTAGAGTGTTGTCCCTCCACCTTAACAAGTTCCTCTCTTCCCACATCACTTTGCTTCCTGAAATACTTAGAAAACAACTGGGTAGGAAGTGAATGAAAGAACCCAAGGGAGTAAAATGAACCCTAAGTGGTGAATGCACAGTGATGTGTAGTTCTAACAACTGTAATCATTTAGGAAGCATTGAAATCACGAACAATATTGTAACCTTGAATGCAGATTAAAAATTTTTAACTGTCAGCCACACTATCTACAAAGAATATTTATTAGTTTTCCTTATTATCTTTAAATGGTACAGACTTTCCAATAAGACATAATTCAAGGTGCTGGTTCTCAACAGAGAAAAACTTTTACAAACTCTTAGAAACTCTAGAACTTTTACAAAACTTAAAAAAAAAAACTTTTAAATGTACATTCTCTCTCAGCAATACAAATTGTTGATATCACATATCTACTGCTTCCAAATACTTGATATATACAAAAATTATTTCTACCTTGAAAATAATGATATGCCTCACATCCCAGCATAGTGCTTAAAACTTAGCTGATAGGGGGATAAATGAGCATTTAACAGTGGCAACAAATTTCCCTCATGAAGTGAAGATAAAAAAGGTTAATATTGGGGTGAGTGGGCAGGAAGCCAAGGACAAACAACAAGATAAGATAAGATGTTGAGTTTCCTCATGGAAGGATAAAGAATAGCTGAAAAGGAGAGAGAAGAAAAGCAACAGAGAATCCAGAAAATTTTAGGCCAAAGAAGTCAAAGTTGCTATTGAAAGCCCTCAGGACCAAAAGCTCTTCATGAAACAGGTTTGCTAATATTTAATTTGAAACTGTTTCTATTGCTATGATATCATTCTTACCTTTTCATTTTCAATAACATTTAATAAACCAATTTCTTGGGTTGAAAGGTGTGTGTGTGTATGTGTGTGTATGTGTGTGTGTGTGTGCGCGCACGCATGGTGTTGTTTTGTTTTGCATTATTTTTCCTCAAAAGCAAGAAGTGGGCTTATTTTCAAGTCCAGACTGACATAATTCAGGGCAAAGATTGTATATATAGGATGCTAGAAAGGCCCACTAAACAAGGAAGTAAATGTTTCAACCATGAGAATATGAGTCCTTTTTTTAATTCTCTAGGTCACTTAAAGATGCTTGGGTACAATTCTGGAATTCCAGAGCGAAAATTTCTATTAGGTCAATCAAATCTATATCTCAAGTGGAAAGAAGGCTCTTGGACCTAGGTAACACATGAGTTGCAATGAATCAATTGATAAATATTTACAGCATTGAATAGACCACTGAAATAGAGATCATTCTCTCATTTTACACATAGGAAAAAGAAGCAAAAAGAGATGAAAGTGACATGACTAAATACATCGGCGAGAAGGTGGCAACACCTGTGCTTTGTAGCATTTGACAAGAACAGAGCTCTTTGTAATATTCTGTCATTCAAATCCCTCTGGTTTAATAAGGTTACACACTCCGAATCTGCTTTAGATAAGAAATGTTCTTGAGATTCCCTTTCTGAATGCATCTGAATGTATAAATGGATACAAAAGTTAGAGGTCATATTTCAAAAATCATGGCTCAGAGTCCAGTGTTTTCTCTACATTTCTATCTCGATTTATGTAATACATGCTTGATTAGCATATTAGCTTGGATAGAGATGTTCTTCCCTGGAACTCTCAATATTAATGGATATTTTTTTACCATGTTGATAAACATATAAAACCAAAATAACTTTTCTAATCTACTGCTTCCTAAGGTTTCACTTAACGCTGTCCTTAGGCAAGAGAGTTATTAGTAGCTGGAAAAAGGAAACTGCAGTGTAGGCTCTATTATTGGAAATGCTGAAATACAGATAGGACTATGTTTGATTCTTTCAGAATTACTCATTAATATTGTCTGCTTCCGTTCTTTTTCCAAGCAGTAGAATCAGGGATAAGAATAGCCATAATAGCGTTTTCCATGAATAAAAATGGACCAGGTTTCTATAAATAATGCATGTCAAATTAACTAGCTGCAACATCCTTGACTTGCACAATCCTTTCTGGTTATGAGTTCCAGAGATACAAAATCCGTGTACCAAATAAAAACACCAAAATGCATTTCCACTAGGAGACTTCATTCTCTCCTAATTGATTGCTACTCAGTTTACACTAAGAAATTGCTCAGTTATGCAGTTTACACTGTATTTTTATTTCTGTTTTTTAAAAATCTTCATTAATATTACAAAATGTTAATAATTATTCTCTGGAGATGAAAAATATGCTACCAGTTTCTGAAATTATTATATAATCCATTTGAGCAGTTTTTGATATGCTGAAAAAGTAAAATATAATTTTAAGAGTAGTGAGTATAGGCCAGGTGCGCTGGCTCACGACTGTAATCCCTGCCCTTTGGGAGGCTGAGGCGGGCGGATCACAAGGTCAGGAGATCGAGACCATCCTGGCTAACACGGTGAAACCCCGTCTCTACTAAAAATACAAAAAATTAGCCGGGCGTGGTGGCGGGCGCCTCGGCCAGTGGTCCATGATCCAGCCTGGGTGACAGAGGAGATCCATCTCAAAAAAAAAAAAAAAAAAAAAAAAAAAAAGCAAGAGTAGTGGGTGTAACTGTGTCTGCATCTCAAACGTAAAATACTAAATTCAGGTATTAAGAGATGTTAAATATTTTGGATATGTTTAGTAGAAACTAAATTATCAGAGATAAAAACCACATTACTTAATTATCTCCTCTTAATTTTTCTTTCCCAATGATACCAACCTTTTTCTTTATACTTCCTGTCTGTTTTAAGGCTGTACATTTTTTGTAATTCTGACTAATCAGAGTTTCACATTTCTTTTTAAAGAAATAATTAAACTCTTAGAATACTTAAGTTTTAAAAAGCATATTCATGAGTAATAACTAATTTGATGTTTATGATATATATGATATATATTATGATATACATGATATATAATTATATTTATGATATATAATGATATATATGATATATATTGTTATATATAGTTTTTATATATATATATATGACATTGTATTTCAAAGAAAAGGAGATAGAGTTCTGAGCTCGTCAGTGAAGACTTCGTGGCCACGGAGTCTTCCGTTCTTGCTTTTCTATTCAAAGACAGCGATTCCTCTGACAATGTCATCAAATCCCAACCAGTTTGTTTAGCTTCCCCGTTTTCCTGAGAGAAAACATGAGAATAAGAAACATTCTTCAGATTTTCTTTCTGAATGAATTTGTATGTATAAATTGGTTTGAAATATATATTGAAACTTATTTATTTATTTATTTATTTATTTTTTTATTTTTATTTTTTTTGACAGAGTTTCGTTCTTGTCACCCAGGCTAGAGTATAATGGTGCCATCTCGGGTCACTGAAACGTCCACCTCCTGGGTTCAAGTGATTCCCTCCTGTGTCAGCCACCTGAGTAGCTGGGACTACAGGCGCCCACCACCACGCCCAGCTAAATTTTTTGTGTTTTTCATAGAGACGGGGTTTCACCATGTTGGCCAGGCTGGTCTCGAATTCCTGACCTTAGGTGATCTGCCCGCATCAGCCTCCCAAAGTGCTGGGATTACAGGCATGAGCCACTGACCTGGCCAAAACTTATTTATGTTTGAAATCTCACTTCCAAACTTGAACAAACTGACAGCACACAAACACACCTACACTTAATCTTTTAGATTCAGGAAAAGGCTGTCTGGTCCTAGTTTGTAGTATTTCACCAAGCCAGCTTTGGATGAGCTGCAGCTTACTCTTTGGGGCCATGACATTCCCATATTTAGAATCCTATAGTGACTCCCAATTTTGTACACGATTATGCCTTTAGTAAGGGATTAAAGGGGTTATTAAAATATGGAATTAAGCTCTTTAGTAAGATATGCTAGGTCCATTTTGACCTGCTTTCTTCTACCTGTTCATTTTCTATATTTTATATCTACCTACTTTAATTTCTAGCCTCCAGAACACTACATTCTTCTAAGCTGACAACATGCTTTGTGTCTTTCCAGATTTTTCCCTTTCTACTTGGAATGCCTTTCTATTGCTTTTTGAGTTGGACCATTCTTACATATTTTTTATGATGCAAATCAGAAGTCACACCCCTTAAGAAATTTTCCCTGACTGCCAGGCTGAATGCAAACATAAGAGGCAAACCCACACTGAGATGGCTGTTCCTCTTCTGGGTCTCCACAATACCCTGTTGCTGAATCTTCACAGTGCTTTCTCATTATCCATTTACTCTCTCCTGCTTGCTGGGCAACTTAAGAGGACTATGATTCCTAGTCACATAGGGCTTCACTCTCAGAAGGGCTCCACAATGGGGTTTCAATGATTTGTAGTCATTGTCTTGAATTTGTGCTTTCTAAATAAAGCCTGGCAGGACAATGTAAGGTGTGTGTGTGTGTGTGTGTGTGTGTGTGTGTGTGTGTGTGATTATCTTGAATTTGTGTGTGTATCATTATCTTGAATTTGTGCTTTCTAAATAAAGCCTGGCAGGACAGTGTAAGGGGTGTGTGTGTGTGTGTGTGTGTGTGTGCGCGCGTGTGTGTCTGTGTTTGCGTGTGTGTGAGAGAGAGACAGAAAGAGAGAGAGAGAGAGAGAGAGAGAGAGAGAGATGGGGAGAGGTTTCAAAACCTTTCCTTACAGGCAGTCTCCCTCCAGTTGCCTCTCACTTCCCCTGAGTAGATCCTCAATTCCTCTTGCTGCCTGGGGCCCTGGGCCCCACTTCACTTCCCCTTTGTCATCTCCACCTACTGCAACCAGACTCCAGGTGGGGGCTGGCCACTGGTGCAAGGAAGGTCAGAGTCAGGTAAGTGGTCCATGGCATCTCAGTGCAGAGCGTGGTGGCTGTCTCCATCTGGGGCTGGCACATCACTGTGCATTCAGTAATTCACTGTGATTCAGTGACTCACTGTGAATTCAGACTTTTGGGCCTCTCATCCATCTGGGGGTCCAGGAATCCAAGGGAAACTGACTAGAATTTGAAACCTGTTGGGAATGGTCTATCCTTTAGGGATTCAATCAGTGAGCTGGTGCAAAGGCGGTATGTATAACTATCCCCAAGACAGTGCCACATTGAGTAGCAAATAAAAAAATATAGCATCACAGGTCAAAAAGAGACTGCAGAAGGACGAAACAGTTTTGTTTTGTAGTATCTTGAATGACAGGGCTTTTTTTCTTGTTCTGTCAACAACTTCCCTCATTCTTGTTTTGCCCTGTGACCTGCATATTATCCAGTCCATCTTTGACTATTTTGGACTATAAGCACCGTAAGTTTGGGACTGTCGTATCCATCTCTATAACTGCAACACTTGGAATTGTACCTATTACGTATTCAGAACTCAATATATGTCTGTTAAACGAATGAGTAATAAATTAAAAATTATTGCATAATAAAATTCATCGCCTTACATATGTAGGTACACTTGAATGGTAATCTCTGTGACTAAGGAATATTTGCAGAAAACATTTGACTTGTTCATCATGATATATAATAAATATTATGTAAATCTGTGTACAACTGAAATAACATTTCCCCAAACTAATAAAATTGACTTGATTTCCTGCTTCTTTTCAAAGGATAGCGTTTAAATGTTTTTGTAAAACAGTTTCGTTGTCTGCCATATTTTAGAAAAAACAACGCAAAGCTGTGTCTTCTTTCTGTTTTGATAGTGTGATTAAAGAAGTGACTTTCATTTATCAGTGAAGAGTTTTGAAATTGCCCTAAGCAGCAGTATACTAACAACTTGGAAGAAAGATGCATTTAGCAAAGAAGTACGTATCTATATATTCATCTATAAATGAATATTAGTGATTAAAGCACAAAAATGAATTACTGTATGTACTATAATACCTAAGCCATTTGGCAATTTACCATGCTTATGATGACTATTTTGCCATTATGCATGTTTATTTCAGACCCAAAGAAAAACCTTGAGGGTAGAATGTTTTTGTTAATGAACATAGGTGCTATGATGTGACTAGATAAATTAGGTGAATCTTAATTAGCATTTATTCCATTTTCTACTACTGGTTGCTGACTATAAAATATTGAGGGATAAGGCCAGGTGCGGTGGCTCACACCTGTAATCCCAGCACTTTGGGAGGCCGAGGCGGGTGGATCACGAGGTCAGGAGATCAAGACCATCCTGGCTAACACAGTGAAACCCCATCTCTACTAAAAATACAAAAAAAATCAGCCGAGCGTGATGGCGGGCGCCTGTAGTCCCAGCTACTCGGGAGGCTGAGGCAGGAAAATGGCGTGAACCCGAGAGGCAGAGCTTGCAGTGAGCCAAGATCGAGCCAGTGCACTCCAGCCTGGGCAACAGAGCGAGACTCCATCACACACACACGCACACACACACACACACACACAAATACACACACACACACACACACACACAGAGGGATATTATAGTCTAGTCTTATGAGGAAAAGTTCAAGAACATTATTATGGAAACGGATATTTAGGTTAAATGCTTTAAACATAAAGAGACCTCTGCTAAATATTGTAGTCTTTATTTGGTAAGTCACCCATTTAAAAAATTATATACCAGAAATTGAATGAGATACATGAGATAGTGCAGTAAGCAAAGCAGATAGAGCCTCTGCCCTCATAGATCCTGTGACTCGATAGAGATGAAAGACATCCACCCATTGATTATAAGTATTTTTAGTAAACAGCTACGTGTGTAACATAATCTCTATCCTGGTATTAAGAGCAGTACCAGGGAACAGTTTACTGAATAAATTATGTTTAAATTGAGACCCAAAAGATAAGAAGGTATTAGAAAGGCCAAAAGATAAGATGTAGCAGATTTTCCAACTTTGCTATTTTGCTAACATATAACAAATCTATTTCTACAATTATTTACATATTTTGATAAAGGAATTAGATAATTTTTTTAAAACAGCACCACTAATTTGGAATGTGTGATAGCTTCAAGAAATTATCCAATCACATTTGTATTCTGTAAAGAGAGATTTGCTAAGCAAATTAGTAAAGGAGAAATATAACTTGTAATGAGACTTCACAGTATTTAGAAAACTAGTTTAAAAAATGAAATGATTCAGTAACAAAAAAGTGACATTTCAGTATTTAAGACTGGCCTCCCTAAAATGTGCTCCAAACTAGGGAGATATTACATTAAATTTCCAAGGATGATTTGCATTGTCCAATCAGCCAAAAATTCTTCCAAACTATATACCAGCTGTCCTATGTTAGAAAAATAATTTAATCTCTTTGAACCTGTCTCTTTATCTATACTACAGGGAAAATACTGCCTCAAGACACATGTGAGAATAAAATAAGTCTAAACAGAATGGTCCTAGAACATTCTAAATTATATAGTGGATAATAAATACATTTTATTTCTTTATACAATTATTTATTCCTTTGCTTTTTCACCAAATGTATACAGTGTCTAGTGTTTGAATAGCATAGAACAGGGTAGAGAAAATATTTTAGAGCCAACCATACCTAGTTTTAAATAGATTGTATCTTTGGCAGCTGTGTTCCTGTGCATAAATAAATACATAACTTCTCTGATCATTAGTTTCCAAATGTATAAAATATAAATAATAACTGTATTTCAGAAACATTATAAGAAGTGGCATTTTATATATAGTGTTCAGCAAGTGAAAAATAATACTCAAGAAATGCTAGTTTTTCTCATCCCTCTATTATCACTTTTTATACAATGTGATAGGTGCAATGGTGGAAAAAGATGAATCATTCATTGTCTTCTCCTCCTCATATATTTTCTCAGATATTGTTCTATGGGAAAATAATGTACAAAAATAATTTGAATGTATGTGTGCATTCTCCACTAAGGAAAACATAAGAAAAGTAAACATAAAGCCTTGTAAGTATTCAAAAGATTAAATAACTAAAACTAGGATAACAAAACTAGCACTGTTTTCCAGAAATATATATGTTCCAGAAAAACACACACACAACACATACACACACACACACATTGTGTGTGTATATACAGATATGTTTTTTTTGCTGGAACATACACATTGTGTGTGTATATATATATAATGTGAATGTGTGTATATACATATACGTGTATATATACCCATGTACAATGTGTATATTGTATGTGTATATATACACACACACACAATGCATATATTGCATATATACACATATGTGTATATATGTATATACACATATGTGTATATATGTATATACACATATGTGTATATATGTATATACACATTGTAAGTGTATTGTGTGTATATATATACACATACAATATGTATATGCACACATTGTACATACATATGTGTGCGTACATATATACACACACATTGTATATACATATGTGCATATACATATATACATACACACATATATACATATATACACAATGTGTGTATATATGTAAAATATATACATATTTTAAAGTCTCTGGAAACCACCATTCTACTCTCTACCTCTATGCGATTAATTTTTTTAGCTCCTATGTGTGAGTGAGAACATGTGATATTTGTCTTTCTGAGTCTGACTTATTTCACTTAACATAATCACCTCCAGTTTGATTTATGTTGCTGCAAATAACAGGCTTTCATTCTTCTTTAAGGATGAATAATAATTCATTGTGTATATATACAATATTTTATTTGTCTATTTTCTGTTGATGAACATTTAGGCTGATTTCATATTTTTCCTATCATGAACTGTGCTGCATTAAACATGGTAGTGCACATATAATACTTATTTCCCTTCTTTTGGATATGTATGCATCCATGGGATTACTGGAGAATACACTTCTATTTTTAGCTTTTTGAGGAACCTCCACACTATTTCCTATAATGGCTATAATACTTTATATTCTCACCAACAGTGCAAAAGAGATCCCCCTCACATCCTTGGCAACATTTGTTACTTTTTTTTTTTTTTTTTGGTAATAGCCATTTTAACCGGGCTGTAATGACATCTCATTATGGTTTTCATTTGCAGTTCCCTCGTGATTAGTGATACTGTGCATTTTTTCATAAATCTCTTGGCCATCTGTATGTCTTCTTTAGAGAAATGTCTATTTAGATCATTTGCCCATTTTTAAACCAATTTTCTTTAGTTTTTCTGCAGTTTGGTTGTTTGAGTTATTTATATATTCTAGTTATTAGTCCCTTGTCATGTGGATAGTTTGCAAATATTTTCTTCCATTCTGGAGGTTGTCTCTTGCCTCTGTTGATTGTTTCCTTTACAGTGCAGAAGCTTTTTAGCTTGATGTAAACCCATTTATTCATTTTTGATTTTGTTTCTTGTGCTTTTGAGGTCCTACCCAAAATATCTTTTCCCAGACCAGTGTCTTAATATGATTCCCCAGTGTTTTCTTCTACTAATTTTATAGTAGTTTTTTACTTTTAACTTTTTAAATGTAAAAAATGTAAAAGGAGATGTTACAGTTAACTTTGTTAATCATTTTTTTTAAATTTTTATATACGGTGAGATATAGGGGTCTTGTTTTGTGCTGCATGTAGCTACAAAACCAACACACAAAAATCAATAGCATTTCTACCCATCAACAGCAAAGAATCTGAAAAGGAAACCAAGAAAGCAATCTTTACAAAAGCAATAAAAAACATAAAATGGTTAGGAATAAACTTAGCCAAAGAAGTGAAAGATGTCTACACTGAAACTATAAAACACTGATGAAAAAAATTGAAGAGGATAGAAAATGGAAAGATATCCCATGTTTATTTATTGAAAGAATTAATATTCTTAAAATATATACACTGCCCAAAGTGATCTACAGACTCAGTGCAATTCCTATTGAAATACCAACAACATTCTTCTTAGAAAAAAACAATCCTAAATGTTATATGGAACTCTGAAAGACTGTGATAGCCAAAGCAATCCTGAGTGAAAGGAAGAAAGCTGGAAGCATCACTGTACCTGATTTGAAAATTTGCTACAAAGCTGTGCTAACTAAAGTAGCATGATACTGGCATAAAAACAGACACATAGCCTAATGGAATAGAATTGAGAATCCGGGAGAAAATTCACACATTTACAGCCAATTCATTTTCAACAAAGGCACCAAGAACACACATTAAGGAATGAACAGTCTGTGCAAAATAACATTTTAAAGGCTTAAGAGAGTTGTGACAGCAGCAAGAAGTAAATGGACTAAAATTTCACAGTGGAAAACAGCCATTAGAAATGATTTCCAGCTATTTTATCTTGGGAGGAGTTTACCTATTCTTGTTGCAAGCTGTTGATTGGGCTTAGCTCACTTGGAGAATAGAAAAACCAGTGAGGGTTTTGTCAGGAAGTGATGAAGTAACAAGTTCAACACTTAAAGGGTCTAAGTTATATGTACATTAAAAGCTCTCTATAGAGTTTTTATGAATTCTGGAGCTAAATGCAGCTTAGAGAAAGAGAAAAAAAATGCTTGAAGAAAGAGTGAAATTTCCACATCATTGTGTTGCACTACTAACAAGAAGAAGCCTAAAAACAGAAAAGGCAACAGAAGAAAGTGGACAGGGAATGACAAATTGATTTTTTTGTATCTGCAATTGTTTTCTATCTGGGGATATCAATACACTGAAAAAAATCCTGAAATATGGTTTGCAAAACTTCATATTTTTGAATAATTGTTTTAGAGATGGAGTCTCACTGTGTTTCCCAGGCCATACTTGAACTCCTCAGGCTGGCAGTCTTATAGCCTCAGCCTCTCAAGTAGCTGAGACTACAGGTATGTGCCACCATGCTTAGCTAAAACTCCATCTTTTAAATACGAATATAATGAGAGACCTTGTCAAATTCTTTGCTATAGTTGTGGTAAAATATTTCTTTTGTGTATTTCCAAGGAGTATCTCATAACCTCATTAATAAATGAAATAAATGTAGCTTGATAAGATTTATTATTCCTATAACATTCTTAGGTTCTCTTATTGCTTTATGTCAATGGTTCCCTTTTTAAGCTCCCCTTATGATTATATCCCAAATTGACTTTTTGTTTAATGGGCTAGAGATTGTAAAAATCCTTCTTGGTTTATTTTTTCAAAAAATAATTTTACTAGATTATTTGATTTTTTTCAGAGCCTTCTTCTTCATTCTTTACAGAGCACCAGCATTAATTCGTGATATAGTTTTCAAGTCCAGATTTTACACTTAAAATATCTTATTTTACTGAAGACTTCTATTATAGCCATAATGTTCTTTTTATGGTTTTCTGACTGAATTCAGTGCCAGAAAAACATGTATCAATTTGTACAACTAATAGTTCACTGTATCCATGTAATCCCTAACATTTCCAAAACACTTCCACATAAGATATGTTTCAGAAAATTATGTGAAGCTTATTTCTCTCAGAATAACTGGCTAAGGAATTTATTCTAAAATATAAAATTAAAAATATATAAAGCATTTAATCACTAATGTATTTTCTCTAGTTAATCCCAAACCCTGAAATCAGTTAAGATGAATAAGTCAAGATGTTAGCCAAAATATAACAAAACACATTTTTTTCTAACATCTGGATTTCATGTTGAATATTTGGACAATAATTTCATTGAATTAACAACTGTTGATTATGATCATATTGATGTGCTTCAGAGAAAATGAACTAGAAGAAGATAGGGATGAGAGACATGATGTTAACTGAAGCTGAATTCACCATGAGGATTTAGATTTACTGGCAGGTCTTGCTGCCTATGTGAAAGCAACACACCAACATGGCAAATGTAACTAACCTGCACGTTGTGCACATGTACCCTAAAACTTAAAGTATAATTTAAAAAAAAAAAGAAAAGTCTCTAAATGCCTATTTGCAGGAGCTAGGGAAAACTGAGAAAAATAAGTTATACTAACATAAAAAGGTGACAAATACTTTTAATGAACAAATAAAAATTATTCAGCTATGAGAGAAGGCTTGATGTAATATTTCTACAACAGCAATATGTACTGTGTAATGAAAGAGGTACTTGAGAATGTATTTAAGACTCAACAAAGTGACTCTTTCTATTAAAGGTTGCTGAATATAATGTTCTCCTGCATTATAGTATCTTAGAACATTGATGGCAGAGAGAATGCTGATCTTAGCAAAGAGAACAGAGTTGGAAGGTAAAGGGTGAAAATGTCATTATTGAAATAAAGGAGGCAATATTGAGTGATGCACAATGAAAGAAAAGAAGTACTCATTATCAATTGATAATCAAATTGTGGAATTAACTTCAAATTTTATTCAATATTATAAAAATATATTTCTATTTATATTATTAAAATATAATATTGAATATTGTAATATTGAATTATTTAATAATTGAATATTGTAATATTGAATTATTTAATAATTTAACATTGGAAAATATTTTAAATCACTTACAGCTTACATATATTTCAGGTTTATTCTGTTGCCTACATACAGGCTTTTATTTAGAAATAGGTAAGACAGGGGTGTGAGTTCAAGACGGCCGGTGAGAGGCAGTTAGAATGCACCTCTTCCATGGGAAGGAAACAAAACATGACAATCTTCACACTTTGAACAGATCTTTTGAAAGAGAGCACTAAAATTTGAAAGAGAGGTGATGGAAGAAACTGTGGTTGAAAGGGAAGAAGTAGGGCTGCCTGCTCAGCATTACCAGATGCCAGGACTGGGCCCAAGACCCGGATCCAGACCTGAGAAAGGAGTCAGTGAAGGAATCTCAGGGTATCATATTCCCACTGTGGACCTCTGAGATTCTAGCTATGATGTTTCTGATACCTGAAGACCTTTGGACTGGTAGATGGAGATACCTGGTAACTATGAAAAGTCACTGCTTTAATGCATGTGGAGCCTCAAAGCCTTCCATGAGCTGAGCGTTGCAGCAAAGCGTGACTCTGGGTGCCTATCTCACATGGCTCTGTATCCTAAGCTTCTGCAGCTGCTGCTGTCTGCTGGGCCAGGGAATGAGCAGGGCCTGGTCACTTTTACGAACCCCAAAGACAGACTCCATCTGAATCATGGGCCCCGTGCCTGCCAGTCTCTCCCAAAACTACCTGCTTGGCCATTCCCACAGAGGATGGGCCCATAACCTAGCTGCCATTGCCCCACCACAGTTGAGTTGTTGGCAGCCTTGGAGCAGTTTGTCCCTCCATGTCCAGGCTGGTGCTTGAGCTCCTGGCAAATCCTCTGGCCTGGTCCTAGTTCCCTAAGACTTGAACACACCATCCAGGAAAATGGAGATGAGATTTGTGATGTAATCTCAAGTGGGGAAGGAGCCCCCACTGTCAAAACACAGAGAAGAGTGTGGCACCAGATTGTGTAGTGGCCAGGACCTGGGCATCCCTCCCTTTACAAGACTGGACTGGGAAATGTGTGGCCTGGTAACTGTGGTTTCTGCCCACAGAGTCTAGAACCCTAGAAATCCCAGAATAGCTTTGTGATTTGAACGCAAACAGCTTTAGATTAGCCTAACCATTCTGTCCTGCTGCTGGCTGCCAGACACTGAAGACCTTCCGGGTTAGGGCTGTGGGAGCCGGGCAGTTTCCACTGCCACTTGCTGGGCTGAAAACCCTGTCTGGTTTTCTTCCGAGAGGGCTCTGTGGTATGAAAGAAGCACTTCTGCCCCTCTTGAAGAGTTGCTCCAAAGGCCTGAGAGCTGTCCCCGACTCCAGCCAAAACCAGTGCTTAAGCCCATCTTGGAGAGCCTGGTTATGGACTTGTACCATCCAACCCTGCCTCATACTGTCCTCTCTAGTTCCCTTTGTCTCAGAGCCCTGTATGGGGACCCCTGAAAACCCCATGGCCTCACACATCACCTGGGACACACTAGTGCTTCCTCTGATCAACAAAGGCCAAGTAAAAATTCCACCTCTACCACTGAAACTGCCTCTTGCCTGAAAGCACTATCTACTGACCAGGAAGTCAACCTGCACAGCTCATCACAATTTCTGCTGACACTACTGTTCAGTGTTTGGTTGGAACTTACCTGCAAGTGCCACCTACTGTCCTCTAGGGTGAACTGCACGTTCCACTATAATTTCTGCTGAGCACTGCGGAACGACAATTCTCCTGTGACCTCCACCTCCCTACCTCTGCAGGAGGCAGTGAGCCTGCTGACACACATAGTAAAACACTACTACAACATACAAACTATAGCATTTGAGAAAACTATTACACTAAGCTCATCTATACCCAAGAACTCATATAGAGCCTTGGCCCCCTAAAGCAGAAAAAAGCAAAGACAAAGAACTCTATCCAAAATACAAAACAGACATGCCGCCAAGGGGAGATAAAGCCCATCAAAATGAAAGTAAATTCAAAACTAAAAACTATAGCTTCTCCAGATGAGAATTAACTAGTGTAAGAACTCCAGCACCATGAAGAAACTAAGGTGTGACGCTTCCAAAGGACCACACAAGCTCTCAAACAATGGAGCTTAGCCAAAATGAAAATTATGAAATGACAGATAAGGAATTCAAAATATGGATTAGAAAGAAGCTCAATGACATGAAAGAGAACACTTAAAAACAACAAAAAGAAATAGAAAAAAATTCAGGAGATGAAGGACAAGATAGATATATTAAGAAAAAAAGAACTTCTGAAAATGAAAATTTTACTGAAGAAATGTCAAAATGCATTTCAATCCTTTAGCAAGACTATACCAAGAAGAAGAAAAAATTTCAGAGCTCGAATACAAGCATTTTGAAATAACGCAGCCAAAAATAAAAAAATAACAATTGAAAAAATTAAGAAAGCCTTGGAGAGATAAGGGATTATGGGATTACATAAAGGGACAAAATCTATGACTTATAGGCATTCCTGAGGGAGAAGAAGTAAAAGTAAGAGGTTTGGGAAACATATTTGAGGGAATAATTAATAACAGTTTTTCTGATCTTGCTATAGATATAGACATCCAGACACAAGAAATTCAGAGAACACCTGAAAGACACTATACAGGAGGAAAATAACCAAAGCCTATAATTATCAGACTATCCAAGGTCAAAGTGAAAGGTGAAAGAAAAAGTCTTAAAAGCAGCTATAGAGAAGCATTGAATCACTTATACAGAAAATACCATCAGATTATCAGCGGACTTCTCAGTAGAAACCTTATAAGCCAGAAGAGATTGGGGCTCTATTTTCTTTAGACTGCTTAAAGAAAAACATGCCAGCCAAGAACTTTACATCCTGCCAAACTAAGCTTCATAAATGAAGGAGAAATGAGGTCTATGTCAAACAAGCAAATGCCAAGGGAATTCATCACTATCAGACAAGTCCTGCAAGAAATGCTCAAGGAGTTTTAAATATGAAAATGAAAGGACAGTAATTTCCACTGTAAAATTATACATAAGTACAACGCTCAAAACCCTAAAAAGCAGTTATATAATTGAGACTACAAAGCATCTAACTTAAAACACTATGACTGGGAAAAAAACCTCACATATCAATATTAACTTTGAACATACATGGCCTGAATGCTCCACTTAAAAGATATAGACTAGCAAATTGGATTTTAAAAGAATCCAACCATCTGCTGTCTACAAAACACCCATTTAAGAGGTAAAGACACTCACAGATTTAAAGTAAAGGGGTGAAAAAAGATATATCATACAAATGAAAAACAATAATAAGCATACATAGCTATGCTTATACCATATGGAATAGTATTTAAATCAATAACAGTGAAAAAAGACAAAGAATGTCATTATATAATCCATAAAGGGCCAAATTCAACAAGATAATTTAACTATGCTAGATATATATGTACCCAATACCAAAGCACAAAAATTCATAAAATACAAACTACTAGACCTAAGAAAAGAGGTAGACAATAATACAATAATAATGGGGGACTTCAAGACCCGGCTGACAGCACTAGACAGATCATTGAGGCAGAAAATCAATAAACTCTGGGCTTAAACTGGACTCTAGAACAAATGGACCTAATAGATAGCTACAGAACATTCTACCAAACAACCACATAATAGTCTTTTTTCTTATCTGTGCATGGAACATTCTCCAAAATAGACCATATTCTTGGACATAAAGCAAGTCTCAATTATTTTATTTTAAATTGAAATCATATCAAGTATCTTCTTTGACCACAGTGGGATAAAATTAAAAGTCAAAACAAAGAGGAACTCTCAAAGTTACACAAATACTTGGAAACTCAAAAACTTGCTCTTGAATGACCTTTGGGTAAGCAGGTAAAATTAAGGCAGAAATAAAAATATTTTTGAAAACAAATGAAAATAGAGACACAATATACCAAAACCTCTGGAATATACCACAAGCAGTGTTAAATGGAAAGTTAATACCGCTAAATGTCTACGTCAAAAATAAAAAGTTCTCAAATTAACAACCTAACTTTGCACCTCAAGGAAATAGAGAAACAAAAATGAACCAAACACAAAGCTAGCAGAATCAAAAAAACAACAAATATCAGTGCCAAACTAAATGAGATTGAGACCGCAAAAATAATACAAAATAACAAATAAATGAAAAATTGGTTCTTTGAAATGATAAACAAAATTAATAGTCAGATAGCTAGATTAACCAAGCAAAAAAGATAGAATATTCAAATAAGCACAATCAGTAATGATAAAGGTAACATTACAACTGATACTAAGAAAATACTAAAGATCATCAGAGACAACTGTGAGCATTTCTATATGCACGAACTAGAAAAGCAAGAGGAAATAGATAAATTTCTGGAAACATACAACTTTCCAAGATTGAAGCAGGTCAAAATAGAAATCCTGAGCAAACCAATAATGAATAATGAAACTGAATCAGTAATAAATAATCTCCCAACAAATAAAGCTCAGGGATGGGTGGATTTATAGCCAAATTTTACCCAACACACAAAGAAGAGCTGGTACCAATTCTGCTGAAATGATTCAAAAAAATTGAGGTGGAGGGATTCCTCCCTAACTCATTCTGTGAAACCAATAACACCCTGATACCAAAACCAGGCAGAGACAACAGAAAAAGAAAACTACAGCCCAATTTTGCTAGTAAACGTAGATGTAAAAATTCACAACAAAATACTAGCAAACTGAATCCAACCATATGTCAGAAAGATAATCTATCACAATCAAGTGGGTTTTATTCCAGAGATACAAGGATGTCCCCGCATATGAGAAAATGTGAAATTCACTACATAAAGGGAATTAAGAGCAAAAACCACATGATCATTTCAATAAGTGCAGAAAAAGCATTCAGTGAAACCCAACATTCCTTCACTGTAAAAACTCTCAACAAATGAGGCATCATAGAAACATAACTCAAGATAACAAAAGCCTTATATGATAATCCACAGCCAACATCATATCAAATGGGGAAAAGTCGAAAGCACCTCGCCCCCAAGAACTGGAACAAGATAAGGATATCTTACTCTCAACACTCCTATTCAACATCCTATTGGAAGTCCTAGCCAGAGCAAATCAGGCAAGAAAAAAATAATAATAAAAGGCACCCAAAATGGAAAAATGGAAGTCAAATTATCTGTTCTCTGATGACATGACCTTATATTTAGAAATCCCTAAAGGATGCTGCAAAAGACTAGACTTGATAAATGACTTCAGTGAAATTTCAAACTACAAATCAACATGCAAAAATCAGTAGTTTCCATATACACCAATAATATTCAATCTGAGAACCAAATCAACAACTCAATTTTATTTACAATAGCCACAAGTTAAAAAAATAGCTAGGAATACATTTAATCAAGGAGGTAAACGATCTCTATAAGGAGAACTACAAATCACTGATGATAGAAAGATATAGATTACATGAACAAATGGAAAAACATCCTATGCTCATGTATTGGAAAATCAAAATCATTAAAATGACCTCACTGCTTAAAGCAATCTACAGATTCAACACAAATCTGATTAAATTACCACGTCATTCTTCACAGTATTAGAAAAAATACTATCCTAAAAGTCATGTGGAAACAAAAAAGAACCCAAATAGCCAAAGCAATTGTAAGCAAAAGAACAAAGCTGAACACATCACATTTTATGACTACAAATTGTATTACAAGGCTGTATATGATGGTTAGTATTTAGTGTCAAGTTGATTGGATTGAAGGATGCAAAGTATTATTCCTGAGTGTTTCTGTGAGGGTGTCGCCAAAAGAGATTAACATTTGAGTCAGTGGACCAGGAGAGGCAGACCCACCCTCAATCTGGGTGGGTACCATCTAATCAGCTGCCAGCATGGCTAGGATAAAAGCAGGCAGAGGAACATGGAAGGACTAGACTGGCTAAGTTTTCTGGACTCCATCTTTCTCCTATGCTGAATGCTTCCTGCCCTCAAACATCAAACTCCAGGTTCTTCAGCTTTTGGACTCTGGACGTACACCAGTGGTTTGCCAGTGGCTCTCGTGCCTTCAGCCACAGACTGAAGGCTGCACTGTCAGCTTCCCTACTTTTGAGGTTTTGGGACTCAGACTGGCTTCCTTGCCACTTGGCTTGCAGACAGCCTATTTTGTGACTTCACCTTGTGATCACATGAGTCAATACTCCTTAATATACTCCCTTTCCTATATACATCTATCCTATTAGTCCTGTTCCTCTAGAGAACCCTGACTGATACACTGTCATAACCAAAACAGCATGTTACTAGTACAAAAATAGACTCATAAATAATGGAACATATTAGAGTACCTAGAAATAAAATCATATACCTCCATCCAATTTACCTTTGAGGAAGTCAGCAACAATATATGATGTGGAAAGGTTATTCTAGTCAATATATGGTGCTATATTCTAGTCAATATATGGTGCTATCCAATATATGGAAAATTGGATAGCAGAAGAAATAAAAGTAGATCCCTATTTCTCACTATATACAAAAATAAACTCAAGATTATTAAATACTTAAATGTAGAACTTGAAACTATAAAAATTCTAGAAGAAATCCTAGGAAACACTCTTCTGGACACTGGTCTAGGAAAAGAATATATGCTTAACACCTCAATAGCAAATGCAACAGAAGCAAAAATAGACAAATGGGACTGAATTAAAATAAAAACCACCTGCACAGCAGAAGAAATAATCAGCATAGTGAACAGACAACCTACAGAATGGGAGATAGTATTTGCAAGCTATACATCCAGGAAAAAACACCCAGAATCTACATGGAACTGAAACAGCTCAACCAGAAAAAGAAAAAAATAATTAAGCCCTTAAAAAGTGAGCAAAAGATAAAAACAGACATTTTTCAAAATAAGATATACAAATGGCCAACAAACATGAAAAAATGCTCAACATCACTAATAATAGGAAAAATTCAAATTAAAACTGCAATGAGATACCATCTTACACCATTCAGAACAACTATTATTAAAAAGTTAAAGAAAAAAAAAACATGTTGGCAAGGATGGGGAGAGAAGCAAATGCTCATACCCTGTTGGTGGTAATGTCAATTAGTACAACCTCTGTATTAGTCTGTCCTCATGCTGCTAATAAAGACATACCCAAGACTGGGTAATTTATAAAGTAAAAGAGTTTTAATGGACTCATAGTTCCACATGGCTGGGGAAGCCTCGCAATCATTGTGGAAGGTGGAGGAGTAGCAAAGGCACATCTTACATGGCAGCAGGCAAGAGAGCATGTGCAGGGTAACTGTCCTTTATAAAACCATTAGATATCCTGAAACTTATTCACTATCATGAGAACAGCATGGGAAAAACCCACCCCCATGATTCAATTACCTCCCACCAGGTCCCTCCCACAACATGTGGGGATTATGCGAGCTACAATTCAAGATGAGATTTGGGTGGGGGCACAACCAAACTATATCAACCTCTAGAGAAAATAGTATGGAGATTTCTCAAAGCACTAAAAGTGGAACTCCCATTTGATCCAGCAATCCCACTACTGAGTATCTACCCAAAGGAAAAAAATATATTAAAAAAAGACAACACACTTGTATATTTATTGCAGCACTACATTAAATAGCAAAGTCATGGAATCAACCTAACTGTCAACTGATGGATAATTGGATAAAGAAAATGTAGGATGCATACCATGGAATACTATGCAGCCATAAAAAAAGAACAAAATCACATCTTTTGCAGCAATATGCATAGAGCTGGAAGCCATTATCCTAAGTGAAATAAGTCATAAACAAAAAATAAAATAGTGCATGTTCTCACTTAAAACTAGGTACTAAATAAGGGGTACACATGGACATCCACAAGGACATAATAGACTGAGGACTCAAAAAGTGAGGAAGAGGGAAGTGGGGTCAAGGTTGAAAAATTACCTATTCACTATAATGTTCATTATTCAGGTGACAGATACACTAAAAGCTGAAACCTTACTATTACACAATATATACATATAACAAACCTGCGCATGTACCCTCTGAATCTATAATAAAAATAATAAATAAATAAATAATCTTTAAACAGAGAAAAATAAAAATAGGTTAAGACAGGCAAAGTCATTTATTCAATTTCTCATACTTTCATATAGCAAAATATTATGCCCCAATTTAAATAATGTTAGGAAAGTATATAATGACATTCATTCTTTAATTTAACAAAACTTAAGTACCTGTTATATGCCATGGGTTGAAAATATGTGTTGAATTAAAAGGACAATGTAGATGAGTGTATAAATTGATTGTAGGACATTTATATTCTGGTGAGGCAAGGTAGACAATAAATTGGTAAATTGTAATGATTAAATAATATTTAAAAAACAAAATGAATTGACAATAAAATATTCCGTAAAGGTGGCTACTTGGGAGATGAGGGCCTACTCGTGGTGGTGGTCCAAAAGTTATTTTGAAGCAGCTGACTTTGGGCAGAAACTTTGGGCAAAGACAAGTTGTTTATGTTAAACTCTCAGGGAGAATAATCCTGAGACAACTGCCTTCTAATAACATAGGGTAAGTGTAATTCACCCTTTTATGAATAGAAAATCTGACAGAATAAATGAGATAGTAATATTAGGACTTAAAAAGTAAACAGCAGCAGGCAGATTAAGGAAAAATGCCAGGTTTTGAAGTATCACCAAACTGGCTATGAGTTGACCCTTCTTTTTCCTTGCTTGTACCCCTATCCCACACTAGCCTAAATTCAAGAAACCAGGAGTACAGAAGTTCAGACACAGAAACCTCTAATCAAAGCCAATGAGCTTCTCCTGAGTTGCTGGAAAGAAAACTCCCAACTAAGGAGAGAATGCAGAAATCTCTTCCCTCCCTCTCTCACTTCCCTCCTTCCTTCCTCCAAGTTTTTGTTCTTATTAATTTTATATGTTTCATGCACCAGCCCTAAGCAGCTTCATAGTATATGGGAAGTATCCAGGAGGGAGAACCCAAGAGAAGCAAACTCTGAGGAGAAGGAAACTTTCTTTCTATTGAATTAGACTACAGTTTCATATAACCAGAAGTACCTTAGAGATCACAGTGAGAAAAGAGCCCAAAAATCCAGACATAAAGTTTATGAACTCTTGGGTCTCATCTACAGGGCATGCATACGTGAATGTGAATGTAGTAAGCACACCATAGACTTTGAGAATCTGAACTAAGAGATGAATTATCTTGAGGTCCCAGATTGACTGCTAGGTAGAACACACTGAAGACAGATTTGAGGAACCCTACAGATGATTCAAAAACTGAACTGACACTGAAGCCGCAGACCACAGAAGGTTGGTTGGTAGAATCTAATCCTATTTGATTGCATGCATTAATAAAAATAATATTTTTATAGTATGGAAACATAATGCAGAGTATCATATATATGTTTGTGTATATGTGTGTGTGTGTGTGTGTGTGTATATATATATATATATATATATTTTTTTTTTTTTTTTTTTTTGAGATGGAGTCTCGCTCTGTCACCCAGGCTGGAGTGCAGTGGTGCGATCTCAGCTCACTGAAAGCTCCACCTCCCGGGTTCTCGCCATTCTCCTGCCTCAGCCTCCTGAGTAGCTAGGACTACAGGCACCCGCCACCACGCCCGGCTAATTTTTTGTATTTTTAGCAGAGACAGGGTTTCACCGTGTTAGCTAGGATGGTCTCTATCTCCTGACCTCATGATCCACCCGCCTTGGCCTCCCAAAGGGCTGGGATTACAAGCGTGACCCACTGCGCCCGGCTGCAGAGTATCGTATTTTAAATGTCCAGGATACAATACAAAATTACTTGGCACATGAAGCACCACCTACACTTCTGCTCAATAGAAAAAGGTAATTAACATAGGTCAATATGGATCCGACAGAAACACTCCTACAACAAATGTTAAACTGAATGTTTCAGAAGAGAAATAAAAGACATAAAGAATCAAATGAAAATTGAGAACTAAACAATATAATAACCAAAATAAGGAAATCACTGGATAGACGGAATGGCACAATAGACATGGCAAAATAGTCAATTACTAGGAAATATATCAGTAGATTATCCAATATGAACAACAGAGAAAAAATAATAATTAAAAAAGAATAAAGAAAAAAATCCCATTATCTGTGAGACATTAATCAAAGTTGTAATATTTTAAAATTAGAATTCCAGGAGTAAAAGAGAAAGAGCGCAGTCCTAAAAAAATAATATGAAGAAATAATGCCCCCAAAATTTCGAGGTTGGTAAAAGACACAAACATTGAGATTCAAGAGGCTGAGAGAATCCCAAACAGAATAAATCGAAAGAAATCCAGGGCTAGACACATCACAATCAAAGCTAGAAAACTAAAGACAAAGATAAAATCTTAAAAGCAGCCAGAGAAAAATACCAATGCATTCCCTATAGGGGAATAATAATTTGAATGATTGCTTTTCTTTTTTTTTTTTTTTTTTTTTTTTTTTTTTGAGACAGAGTCTTGCTCTGTCACCCAGGCTTGAGTGCCATGGAGTGATCTCGGCTGACTGCAGCCTCCGCCTCCCAGGGTTTAAGCAATCCTCCCACCAAGGCTTCCCAAGTACCTGGGATTACAGGAATAATTTTTTGTTATTTTTAGTGGAGATGGCATTTCACCATGTTGGCAAGGCTGGTCTCAAATTTCTGACCTCAAGTGATTGGCAGGCCTCTGCCTCCCAAAGTGCTGGGATTACAGGCATGAGCCACTGCGCCTGGCCTGATTGCATATTTCTCATCATAAACTGTAGAGTCTAGAAGGATGTGGCATAACATTTTAAAGGACTGAAAGAATGAAATGTTAACCCATAATTCCATATTCGGTAATAATATTGTTTAGGAATGAAAGTAAAATAATGACATTCTCAGATAAAGGAAAACTAAAACAATTCACAGAAAACAGATTTACTTTAAAAAAAATTGCTAATAGAAGTTCTTTGCACTAAAGGATAATGACACCAAGAAATAAGAAAGAAAAAAAAAATGGTAAAAGTCAAGGTAAATATAATAGATTATCAGCTCTTCTTGAGTTATTTAAAATCTATTTGAAAGTTGAAAGCAAAAACTAAAACTTTGCTGGAATTTTCAATGTATATCGATGTAATATATAAGACGACTATAGGATCAGAGGCCCTATATTGTGTTAAGGTTTCTACATTATAATTCAACTGGTAAATATCAATGCTTAGTAAACTGAAAGATTCAGTATATATTGTGTAATACTTAGAGCAACTGTAAGAAAAAAATTTCAACGAGATGTAGTCAAAATTACAATGGAGAAATCAAGATAGAATACTAAACAAAAATATTCTTCAAAGGGGGGAAGAAATAAACACAGAGGACAAAAATGAAAAATGATATGCTGTATTTAAATCTGCACATATTAATAATTACCTTAAATGACAATAGTTTAAACATCCTAATTAAGAGACAGGAGATTATCAGAGCAGAAAAAAATACAACCTACAGATATACTATCTACAAAAAGAACTCACTTCAAATATAATAATGTAAATAGATTAACAGAAATATCTAGGAAGAAAAAATAATGAGTATAAAATCCCTAAAACTAGGACAATCTCAGCATGTTAAAAAAATATGTTGTTAAATGTGTTTATGATTCATGGAAGAAAATAGTTTACACATAAACATTTTAATGATGAAAAATTCCAAGTTATGTGACTGGAGAGCTTTTTAATTTTCCCGGGGCCTATTGGCATTTTTCACATTTTTTAAATGAGCATTTATTGAATTATTTCTGAAATAATTTCTAATAAGGGATAATTTAGAAACAAAAATTGCAAAGGCTTCTGTAAGGCATTGGGAGATAAAATGAAGAAAAAAAGATTTTTTGTGTGGTTGAAGAAAATAGGAGACATCTAGTGCCGTTGTGGGGATGTGAACGGGGATAAGTAAAATGTGTGTTTTGGAAGATGCCAACACTACCTATAAATAAAGAATTCATGAGAGGAGCGAGTTATATTGGAGACAGATAAATAAGCTCAATTTACAAAATAGTGAGGAACACTTCTTACTGAGAAGCTTCCAGTTAGTATTAATTAGTTGGAAGTTGGAAGTTTAGGTATGAATTTCGAAAATGTTAGAACTAGAAATATAGATTGGGGAATATCAGCAGATTAATAGAGTGTGGCTTTAAAGGGCATAGTTTAAAAATCTGTTTATGGAAAGCTAATTTGTTTAAATGGCTGAGTATACATCATGGAGTTCCGCATCCCGAAGCAACGGCACATGGAGATTTATTACTAGCATTAAATGAGGAGGGTTGATGTTATATCCTGAGGGCAGTGTGTTAATATGCATATTTATAAGAACAAGCAGTTCTTGCTCTATATTTTACCACTTAAACACACCTCTGATTGCTACAGTAATTTAACCTTCACCTAATTTCACTAAATTACTTGTAAACATCAGCTAGCAAAAGTTAATTGAAGGAAATGTAATTGGATATTTTGAATATAGCCCTACTACACAATTAAGCAATTCTTTGTGACTGATAGTTTTAATGAGACATCAGATCAAAGGAAAAGCTTAGAAAATATATATTGCTGCCTTTCATTATTGGGGTTCAAATGAAGCAAATCCTTCTGGGAAAATAACTTTATGTTTTCTAGTTTTCAAGCCCATAAATATTTATTGAACACCTGGGAGGAAGAGAAGCATCATTCATTGGTGGCCCCAGGTTTTTAAAAAATATATCTATTCAATTTTCATTGGTAGTTCAAAATCAATGGCGGTATTAAGGAAAGTTAATTAAATATGGAGGGGTCAAAACAATTACTTAGATCAGGAACTGCTCTTTTTACTTCATTGTGTAATCTTGGATAGGATAAAGCAAGTGAGAGGATGAACTAAGATTAAAAGCTAGCAATGGAAGGCATAGATAGCCAAGACAGAGAAATACAGTCAATGTAGGTGCTGTATTTAAAGTCTTACACTTGAGCAATTACAACTAGGGAGACTGGTGCCAAACTCCACACACAACGGACAGCCATTCCAATTCATTCCAATTCATTATCTAAGAGTTCTAAGCTACACAGTGCTTGCAGTACAACCTTCAAAATATATAATAATATAAAGTACACAAAATAAGATTAGTTTTGAGCTAGACCAAACATTTTTGGTCATATGAGAAAGAGAGTTTCACTAATTTTAAATGACAAAGGATTAAAACCACTCCCTATATTATTTGCTGTTTGGTATGTTACCGTTTCTGCTAAATAAGTGTCTTTCATTTCTTACTACACATGGATTGTGATGTAATTCATTACAAAGTCCAATATTTATTTTATCTTAGGATTTAAATATTTTCTTATTTTAAAAATTGTCAAAATGAAACATTTATAAATTCATAGTAATGAACCATATTGATAAATATAAATAAGGGCTTTTTAATTTAAGGGTGCAGCTGGCTTGTAACCAAAAATCTGCCTCTATTAATTTGTACCAAGTTAACAAAGAAGACACAGGAGAAAAATGAAAGTATATGTGTACTTACCACACCAGAAAAAAATGATGGAATAAAAATCACATGTGAACAAAATTCAAACTAGAGATTTAAAGAAAATATTCCTAAGAACCTGCAGCTCAGGGCTTTAGAAGCAAAAGCCAGGCTCAGAATTCTCTTTCATGATTCCAAATGACTGAGAAAAGAAGACATTTACAACAAATTAGGAAGAAGAAATATTAGTGCACACCTAGAGTTTTATATCAGCCAATCATCTATTCTGTTAAGAGCAGATTGATAGTCCCGGATATAAATTGGCTTATTTTCCTTCTTAAATAGTTATCATTCAGCGGAATGAGCGATTAAATGAAAAAGAAAATTTAGCCTGTGAAAGTTATAATATAAAATATCTGGTATTTTCTTAAAGCATCATCAAATGCTGCCAGGTAGAAACAGTAAATCATGAATAACCCAAGTCTAGGAACTGAATTGCAGCTCTGATTTTGAACAAATTACTTCATTTAATTTCATAATTTAAGCAATCAGTAAGAATACCTGAACTGCATTCTTCTAAGCCTCATTTGCATGTGAAAGGGACTTTAAAAATTCTATAATACATAATAATGCAAGTACTTCAAGATCACCTAAGAAACAGCAGCTACTGTTTAATTTACGGAATTGATTTACTTCCAGCAACAGTACTGTAAGATAGATAGTATTACTATTGGCTATTTTTCAGATAATGAAACTCTGGTAAAGAAAGGTTAAAATTTTTCCCCAAGTTCATGGGGCATGAAAATGACAGAGCCAGTATTCAGGCACAGGCATTCTGGATCTGAAATCTGGATTTCGACCCAATATCTACTAATAGATTCTTAACAGTGATTTAGAAATTTGAAAATGATAAAGTAGAAAAAGAAAAATTTTAAACATTTATTTTAGTTTTAGGGATACATGTGCAGGTTTGTGCTATAAATAAATTGCCCGTTGTGGAGGTTTGGTGTACATATTATTTTATTATCCAGGTAATAGGCATAGTACCTGATAGGCAGTTTTTCAGTCCTCGCCCTCCTCTCAGTCTTCACCTTTAAGGAGTTTTTTACAAACAGATTTCACATGTTTATGTTCTTCGGAAAGTATTTGTAGTTGACATAGTATAAACCTTACTTTACCCATGAAACTACTGTATCTAAGTTAAACCTTTCTTTACCCATGAAACTACTGTATCTAAGTTAAACCTTTCTTTACCCATGAAACTACTACATTGAAGTTAAACCTTTCTTTACCCATGAAACTACTACATTGAAGTTAAACCGTTCTTTACTCATGAAACTACTGTATCTAAGTTAAACCTTTCTTTATCCATGAAACTACTACATTTCAGTTAAACCTTTCTTTACCCACGAAACTACCACATCTAAGTTAAACATTAAAAGTAATGGCAAGAACTGCAATTACTTTTGCACCAACCTAGGAATAAAATCACTCTCTCTCAATTTTATGAGAAACTAAATCTTGTTTTCTTCCTAAATTTTGGCATCTACCTACTCTTCTCTATTGAAAAATTTAGAAAATTTCTATTTTGTATGACTGATATTGCTAACTACTCTTGATTCCCTATCTGGGTAAGGCTGATGTTTGTCTAATGTTTTAATAACATAGATATTTTTATTATGTTGCATTTTAGTGAAATCTTTACTGTATAAAATGAGAATTGCAAAAGAAGTATTTTTAAAATGTATATGTGATAAAATTATCATATATAACATATAAATTTATGAAGAATTATACAGGAGAGTGTACATACGTAGCCATAAAAGAGGTGTCTGAATGGTCATTAAGTGTTAATGATGATTATCACTGTAATGAAATATCAGGTGATTTTTATTTGCTTCCTATCAATAGTATATATAGTTCAAAATCTTTGCAGTAAATCATATATCATCTCATATTCAAAAGTAAACATCAAAAGTAAAGATGTTTTCCTTCTGAAAAAATAGAAGGTAATTGTGAGAAAACATACTAAAATATTGACAGTGATTATCTTTGTTCCTGATGGAAAAATTAGTGTTGCTATTTTTATTATTGCAATTTTAAATTACAATTTGAATATGCATTCTATGAAAATACTTTAAACAACATAGAGTGCATAGTGTAAAAATTAAAAACATTTAAACTAATATTTCGAACTCTCATTCAATCTCAAGAAGGTTCTTCTCACTAAACAAAGCATACACTTTTGAGCAGTTTTATTCTTTCTTGCCTTTATATACGTAATTGAAGGGTAAGAATGACAAGCAGTCTGTACATTAAGAGGCAGAGGTACAAATTGTAATATATTGACATATTTGATTTATAATAGGTGTCTTTTTTTTACTTAAATAGGTCCTATGAGGAAGGAAGCAAGCAAAAAATCTTTTATTCAAAGTGTTCAATCTTATGCATTTTGACATATGTATACACTGTAAAATTATTGCTGCACTTAAGGCACAGAATATTTCCACCACCTCCCCAAGTCATCTGATGCTATTTGCTATCTCATTATAGATTGGATTTCTTTTTCTAACATGTATATTTATATGTAAATATATATGACATATGTTCATATACATAAATAAAATCATCCATTAGATATAATTATTTGTAACTTTTTTTACTCACCATAATGATTTTAAGATTTTGTTTTTTTTAGCTTTTGGTATCTGTGGCTTGTTCATTTTATATCTGAGTAACATTCTTTAGCATGGATATTCCAGATTTCATTTATCCATTCACCAACTGATGAACATTTGTGTTGTTTTCCATTTTTTTACTAGTATAAATAAAATTACTGTGGATATTCTCATACAGTTCTCTATGTGGACATATGTTTTCATTTGTTTTGGGTAAATACCTAGCAATGCAGTGGCTGGGATTCATAACAGGTAAATATTTAGCTTTTAAAGAGATCGTTTGTTTTCTAAAGTGGTTGCACCATTTCATATTCACACCAAAAGGGTATGAGAGTTCAAGTTGTTCCACATTTTTACTAGCAATTGTGAACTTAAATATTTTTAATTTTAGCATTCTAAGAGTTGTATATTAATATCACATTATGGTTCCAATTTGTAATTCCCTCATGATTAATAAGGTTGAGAATGTATGCTTTTAAGATATTTGTACATGCTATTTTGTTAATAACCTTTTAAAATCATTTATCATTTTTTCTACTGTTTGTTCTTTTCTTACTGTTGAGCTTTATGTGTTCTTTACATATTCTAGATACAAATTATCTGTTAGATTTAAAGGAATGTTTTATTATATTAATTGTTGTACTATTTATTTTCTTTATAGTGTCCTGCAAAAACCAAATTGAATTTTAACTATAGTAAACTCCAACTCATCATTTATTGTCTTAATTTTATGGTTCGTGCTTTATATTGTCATCTGGGAAATGTTTGGCAATGTCATAGCCATAAATATTTTGTAGAAGTTTTATAATTTTTGCTTTTATATTCAGATGCATGATCCAGTTTGCATTATTTTTGTGTACATGTGAGGTGAAGTTTGAAGTTCATTTTTATTCATATGGGTAACCAGTTATTCTTATATTTTCATTCTCCACTAATTGTCATGGAAGCTTTAGAGATAATCAATTAAACATACATAGTGATTCTATTTCTATGCTTCCTATTCTGTTCCCTTGATCCAGCATCTATACTGTTGCTCATACCATATTCTCTTAATCGCTGTAGCTTTATAATAGGAGTTTAAATCAGATAATAAAAGTTTACCAAATTTTTCTTCTTTTAAAAAAATTTGTTTGGGAGACTTCTAGTTTGGGAAAGATGATATAGACCCATATTTCTCTTCTGCTCCTCATGGAGCACAACTATAAACCTTGAAAATGTCACAAAGACAACCAAAGGAAAATTCCAAAGGAGTAAGAGGAAAGTGAGGAGTTAGTTTGTGACTACAGAAATGAAGGAATAAAATAATGGCAGGTAGCTTGTGTTCTCCCAACCAACAAAGGAAGGCCACATGGATTAATTGTTTCCCATCCCCAATCTAGCAACAGGAGACAGCCTGGGTAGGCTCATATCTCCGCACAAAGAAGAGTCCATGTGGCAACATCAGACAAGCTTGACCCCACTGGCAAAGGGAATCATTCAGGGGGTCCACCAAAAATAAGTGGCCAGGGGAAACACTGTCTATCCCACTGGGCCTGAAATACACCTTTACTCTGAAAAGATAAAGAGGTGGGAGAGTTGAAATTGCAAGAGAGCAGTTATATTCATTAGAGCAGTTTTGCCAATCTTGGAAAACTTGTCTCATGTGAGACTCCCTTTCCCTGCTCGGGGATACATGCAGCACAAGAAACATGGATGCAGTCACAGCAAATGTCCCAGTCTGGGCATCCTGACGTCAGAAAAGGAAGAGAGATCAGTGGTTTCCAGGGATCAGATGGGGTGGAAAGGGAGCTGGGTGTGGTTATAAAAGGGCAACAGCAGTTAGCTAAAGAAGCTAACAGTTTCTTTAAAAGCCTAATATCCACTTATTTTGAAACACAGCCACCACATTGCTAGGTATTTACCCAAAAGAAATGAAAACATAAGTCCACATATAGAATTTTATAAGGATATCCATAGTAACTTAACTTTATACTAGTAAAAAATGGAAAACAACACAAATGTTCATCAGCCGGTGAATTGATAAATGAAATGTGGAATATCCATGCTAAAGAATGTTTATCACCTGTGTATGTTCATGTATCGACCACCAAGAGTCAAGATACAAAAATCATCCCACAGTCCCAATAACAGTCCATCGCTGGGACTGTGGGATGATTTTCATATCTTGACTCTGGTAGTCGATACATGAACATACACAGGGGATAAAATTGTATAGATTTTATGCACACAGATCAAGTATGAATACATCAGTACAATATCAAATAAATATAAAAGCAAGCATCATCACTTGTTACTGACTATAGAGAAAAAACAAATATTTTGACATTAATTATGATATTAGCTTTATGTTTTTCTTAGATGTCTTTTTTCCAAATTGAGAGCTTATTTCTTTTTCTGCTTTAAAGTCTTTGTATGAAAATTCCAACATCTGAATAATCTTAAGGGTAAAATTTGTTGAGTTTTACCTTTAAGAAAGAGTAACAGAATGGCTATTATTAAAAAGACAAAACAATAACAGATGTTGGTGAGTATGTGAAGAACAGAAAACTCTTATGTACTGTTGATGGGAATGTGAATTAGTACAGCCATCATAAAAAAAAAAAAAAAACTAAACTAAACTAAAAACAGAACTATCCTGTATAATCATACAATCCAGCAGTCTCACTACTGGGTATTTATCTAAAGAAAAGGAAATCAGTATATCAAAGGGATACTTTTACCACATTTTTTTTCTTTTCTTTTCTTTTTTTTTTTTTTTTTCTTTTGAGATAGAGTCTCGCTCTGTTGCCCAGATTGGAATGCAATGGCACAACCTTGGCTCACTGCAACATCCACCTCCCGGGTTCAAGTGATTCTCCCACCTCAGCCTCCTGAGTAGCTGGGATTATAGGCATGCACCACCATGCCCGGCTAATTTTGTATTTTTAGTAGAGATGGGGTGCATGTTGGTCAGGCTGGTCTCAAACTCCTGACCTCAGGTGATCCACCGGCCTTGGCCTCCCAAAGTGCTGGGATTACAGGCATGAGCCACCGTGGCTGGCCCACCACATATTTATTGCAGCACTATTCATAATAGCAAAGATATGGAATTAACGTAAGTGACTAGCAACAGATGAATAGTTAAAGAAAATATGTTACATACATCCAACTGAATGTTATTTAGCCTAAGAAGAATGAAATCCTGTCATTCGCAGCAACATGGGTGGAAATGGAGGTCATTATGTCCAGTGAAATAAGCCAGGAACAGAAAAATGAATAGCACATGTTCTCACTCAAATGTGGGAGCTAAAAAAGTTAATCTCATGGAGGTAGAGAATTGAATAAAAGTTACCAGAGTGTGGGAATGGTATGGTGTGGGGGATAAAAAGAGGGTGGTTAATGATTATAAACATACAGTTAGAAAGAAAGAATAAGGGCCAGGTGTGGTGGCTCATGCCTGTAATCCCAGCACTTTGGGAGGCTGAGGCAGGCGGATCACCTGAGGTCAGGAGTTTGAGACCAGCCTGGCCAACATGGTGAAACCCTGTCTCTAATAAAAATACAAAAATTAGCTGGGCATGGTGGCAGGTGCCTGTAGTCCCAGCTACTCAGGAGGCTGAGGCAGGAGAATGGCTTGAACCTGGGAGTCGGAGACTGCAGTGAGCTGAGATGGTGCCACTGTACTCTAGCCTGGGTGACAGAGCAAGACTCCATCCCAAAAAAAAAAAAAAAAAAAAAAGAAGAAAAAAGTCATATGTTCAATAGCAGAGTGACTGTAATAGACATTCATTTTATACTTCAAAATAACTAGAAGAATTTGAAATGTCCACAACATGTAGAAATGATAAATACTTCAGGTGAAGAATACCCTAATATCCTGACTTGATCATTGTACATTCCATGCATATAACGAAAACCACCTTTACCCTATAAATATGAATACTTATTATGTGTCAATAAAAATTGAAAAAAAGAACTAGTAACATTTTTATGGTTTCTCATACACAATTATTTTTTATTCTGTCCTCCTTATTGTGAATACAATATAAAATCTGCATTCAGTTGTATTCTTCTTATGAATGCTGATGTTTTTAATAGGCAATAATTTGGTTAGATTCAAATTGCAAACTTTGTTTTACATCTCATCAGTGGCAGCTCAAATTTCAGTTTAGTTAATTAGTACACCTTGAAAGTTACTTTGAGTCTGCACCATACAAGCATGGTTCACGAACCAGCCAAGGGTAGGGCTTGTACTAAGAATTTGTGGCACCTCATCTGTGGCTGTCTCTTTCCAGGATTCTCCCTTCAGTTTTCAGAAGTACAGTTGTCTTAAAATATGTCTGCATTTTTCAGGCCAGAAAATCAATGGATTTTTCTATAAGAGTTCTCACCACAATCTCATATTGAAAATGTTGGCCTACCTTCAAACTAAAAGCCAAGTAAAAACACATAACTCACACAGTAACATTTTTTTAAGTGTCAATTCAGCTCTAGAATCTACTTGCATTTGATCACCCTCCATTGTCAATGATTTTTTTTTTTTTTTTTGAGACACAGTCTTGCTCTTGTCCCTCAGGCTGGAGTGCAATGTTGTGATCTCGGCTCACTGCAACCTCCACATCCTGAGTTGTACAGGTGTGAGCCACCGTGAGATAACGTTTTTTCTATTTGTCCTGAGTTTTAGTGTATGTACGGAGGTTGGGTCCAAGAGTGATAACTCTTGTCCTCATTTTTTATTCTTTCTTCTTGCATAACTCTGTGCAGGGAGGTAGAAGAGAAGCCAGCACCAGGGCTAGGATTGGCCTGGGTCTCCGGCTCCCCAGTGGAATATATGTGTCCTCAATTTTAGGCAATACTAACATATATTTACATATAAGATTTCATAATTTGCATAGTTTATATATATACATGTGGAAGAGAAGTTCTAAATTGTATCTTACAACACCTCTTTATAAGTTTGTATCCCTAAAACTTTGCCTTCTGCTCAAACTGGGATTCATAGAAGGGTTACAACTTGAACATGCTCAAATGCTCATGAAATAGCAAGGTTCAAATCACTCATGTCCTTGCTCTCATATTTTATTTCTGTTACATACAATTTTATTTCTGTACATACATAGGCCAGATGTGGTGGGTCACACTTATAATCCCAGCACTTTGGGAGGCTGAGGAAGGAGGATCACTTGAGTTGAGGAGTTCAAGACCAGCTTAGACAACATAGTGAAACCCCATCTCTACAAAAAAATCAAAACATTAGCTGGGCATGGTGGCATGCACCTGTGGTCCCAGCTACTCTGGAGGCTGAGGTGGGAGTGTCACTTGACCTGAGGCCAGAGAGGCCTCAGTGGTCAAGGCTACAGTGAGTGGTGACTGTGTCACTGCACTCCAGCCAAGGCAACAAAGTGAAACTCTGTCTCAAAAAACAAAAAAAAGGTCATAAATAGTTCACTTTATTGAAATTACATAATGTTGCCACATTATATAATTATCAAACTTTACTTAATCTCTGCAGAGGTGTTAAGAGCCAATGTATTCTCCATATATTCAGAAACAATAGCCTGGTTTAATTTATATCTGTTGTAGAGTCATCAGCAAAAATTTAAAAATGCTTTTATAGTATCCAAGGAGAATGTAAAAGCTGTATATAATCGTTACATTGCCATTTCATTCTTTGTTAGAAATGTCATATGCTTGCTATTGTCAGATAAAGCAGACTGTCAAGTTGTTTATGAGGAAAAGTGTAATATGTGTGTCAGTTCCCATGATGATTCATTGAATAGCACAAATTAAAGCACATGTATGTCTTAATTAAATATTTTAAATAGATTAATTCAAGGTAAGTAAACCAAATACATTTTTGCTAAATTTACTACCATGAGTATGTTATGAGAAAAAACAAGTCATCGCTATTATTTTCAGAATACTAGTTTAGACCCCAACATGCTTATGGGGCACTTAATATTCTATGAACAATTCTTAGATGATATAGTGAGACAACCCTCTAAAATTAAACATGAGAAAAATAAGATTCCCTTACCTCTGACTACTAAACCAAGAAATAGACATTTAACAGCAGAATTTGGTAAATTCTAAAATCGTAAGCTTTTATAATAAGCTATAATGAAAGCTCATGGATTTCTTCTAGTATACTTATCAGAGTATAGATGAAGGCAAAGTTGACTGTAGAAGCAAGAAAAACCTAGGCCACATTTTCATATTAATACTCACAGAGTAAAAATGAAAGACATCTAGAGGAGAGAAGATACCCCAAAGGAAAAGGAGGAGTCTAGAACACCATCAGCACAATCAGAAATGCAAGGAAGCTATACTGTTATCAACTGGATTTTTACATAACTGGACAATAAACAACTAAAACAAACAGCATGATAACTGATGTCTAAACGCTCACCATATTTCAGGCCTCATGTGCATTATCTCTTTCAATATTGCAGCAATCCTCTTAAGTATTTTTGTTTTTGTAACAGTTTAATAGCTCAGTGTAAATTAATAAATTAGATGTCCTACTGTCTGCTCTTATATTGTATGCATCTTTTAGTTCAGATTATATTAGTTGGATTAGGCTCTTAAAGAAAGATTCTTTCTGCCATTGAACAGCAAGCTTGAACTTTCTAAAGAACTTTTATATTAGTGAATGTGACCAACTAGTTGAGATAATATTTAGTGTTGTTATTTAAATTCACCATCCCCTCCTTTGCTCCTGAGCTCAATGACATTCAAGCTCATTTTAAAAATACATTAAAAAACACATAAAGTCTAAAATAGCATATTACTGAAATGCATAATAAGCAAACCTTGAAATATGAATATAATAAAATATGACTTGGCTATTCACAGAATAAGCTAAATGGTGAGTTACGGAGCACAAGTAATGGCAGAGTCATCAGAAGAATTGTGCAGGATGGGCAATTTGAAGTTAAGTGGAGTACAGAGAAGATCACACTGTGGGAAGAGAGAACATGACAAGAGGGGAAAACATGAGACAAAGCTGAATATTTTCTGGGGAGTAAACAGAAGGAGAAGATGATGATATATAAAGGGGGACAGTCTAAATGGTTCATAATGAGAGACAGAGAAAAAAAAGTTGAATAGAAAAAGGGCCAGATTCTGGACACTGTGTTCAGATTAAAGAGCTACTTTCTCTAGAAAAAAATTTTTAAAAAAAATTTTGGAAAAATTTAAGATTAAATTTTCTCACAAGGAAGGAAGAATTTTCTAATTAATGGAATATATAAGCCCAAATACAAGTATGCATGTAACAATAAGAAAGCTTACTTGCATTTTAATAGGGATCCTTCTGGAAGGAAAAATACAAACTACTGCTGATGCTGCTAGATAATTTTTAAATCAATCACTGTGGGATAATAATAATTAAACTTTCATATTTTATATGTGCATATGTATTTATATAATCTAAGATATCTTATTGTACATCATGAATATAAACAATTTTACTTGTCAATTAAATTTTTTAAAAAAGTAACGGATTTGTCCTCGGTCACATAGTTATCCACGATTTATATATAGAGCTTTTGACCTCTGTCTTCTTTCCATTCTCTTATAAAGCAGTTGCAGTTTTATGCTCAGAGGTCCTTCACTAGGATGTTAAAGTAACTGGTACCTACCATGATTGAGTTCTTAATTTTTATTTATATCTTGTCAAATGGCTATCATTTTAAAATAATATATATATATAAAATTTGTAGGAGAAATTATTTTTAATCCTTTTCATATCTAAGACATTTTCTGGCCAGGCACGGTGGCTCACGCCTGTAATCCTAGCACGTTGGGAGGCCAAGGCAGGCGGATTGCCTGAGCTCAAGAGGTCAGGACCAGCCTGGACAATACGGTGAAACCCCGTCTCTACTAAAATACAAAAATTAGCCGGGCATGGTGGTGGGTGCCTGTAGTCCCAGCTACTCAGGAGGCTGAGGCAGAAGAATCGCTTGAACCCAGGAGACAGAGGTGCAGTGAGCTGAGATCATGCCCCCCCTCCGTACAAGGGTACAAAAAAAAAACCCCCCAAAAAAAAAAAAAAAAAAAAAAAAATTCTGTGTTCTTCATACAAGGAAGTTAGCTAAATTTAAGTTAGTGGCTCATAATATTTTTATTTCAAAATTTGTTCACAATGACTTTACTTTTTAAAATTTAGTGTTGAATTTAATTTTGTAGGGGCAGAGTCTAGAGCCAGTTTAATAGCAGTTCTATTTTATATATAACTTGTCATTACAGGATTATTCATGTTATTGTTGGTTATTTACCCTTTTTTTTCTTTGTTTGCCCGCATTTGCCTGCCCTTGCCCTACCATAAAATTCTACTACTTGTGTTAAACCTTCATAAATTTCAGGACAAGTTTCATCTGGGGCTCAGGGTAAGTGGACAGCTTCTTTTCATTTTACAAAAAAGGTCTGCAGGCCGGGCGCGGTGGCTCACGCTTGTAATCCCAGCACTTTGGGAGGCCGAGGCGGGCGGATCACGAGGTCGGGAGATCGAGACCACGGTGAAACCCCGTCTCTACTAAAAATACAAAAAATTAGCCGGGCGTGGTGGCGGGCGCCTGTAGTCCCAGCTACTCGGAGAGGCTGAGGCAGGAGAATGGCGTGAACCCGGGAGGCGGAGCTTGCAGTGAGCCGAGATTGCGCCACTGCACTCCAGCCTGGGCGATAGAGCGAGACTCCGTCTCAAAAAAAAAAAAAAAAAAAAAAAAAAGGTCTGCCATAAGATGGTCCCACTAAACAAAAGGTACACCAACATAAATTTGAGTTTTATAATTTTTTGGTAAATAGCAACACTTATATTCCTCTCTACTTTCCTATGTATGTGTCTTTATCTATTGATCTTAGCCTATTTAAAACTGAAATTTTGCTTGTCAAGCCCAGGCCAGTCTCACCTCACCATTTGTCTTGAGAATTCTTTCATCATCTGTGCACACTGATGGAGGCACATATCACATGCCGATTAAATTAAGTAAAAGAAACCTCTCACTGAAATGGAACTGCTTGCAATTAGCACATACATTCCTCACTCTTTGCTGTGAATAGAAGTCTTTGATAATCAGGGATTATACCAAATCATTTAAAATATGTCCAGAAAATTAATTTGCTTATTTAATTTATTTGGGTACATATGCACGCATACATCCTTCTAATCTAAAATAATTGAGAATCTAAAATAATTTTGAATATACCAAGAACTGCAGTATTGAAAGACAGTAGTTGAGTTTCCAGAGAGCCACAGAGATTTAAGAGTTCCTTCCATAGGAGGAGTTCCATAGAATCCATTTATCTACTACAGAACCTGCTAGAAGTACTTAGTATGCCTCTATTAATGAATTAATTTCTGAAACCTAATTTATCTGTATTGTTGTTTGAGAATAAAGAAAAATTATTTACCTGCTAATTAATTTTTTAAAAAACTAAATAAAATGTTCAATTTTTGAAAAACTAAAATAAATGTTCAATTAGGGCCATACATAACAAATCTATAATTTAACTTTTTTCCTTGAAAATCAATGCTGACATAAGAGGAGGAGAGGAATGAAAGAGAAGATTTCTTTATCTTTTTTTTTTTAAGGTTTCCCTTCTAGTCATCTTACTCTGATCCTCTTACAAGATGCTATTGACCATATGTGAGCAGAAGTCTCATTTTACTGATAGTAAAGTCAACCCAAAAATATCTGAGATAGACCTCAATCAATTTAGAAACTTTTGCCAAGGTTATTGCCAAGGTTAAAGACATGTCCATGGCACAGCCTCAGAAAGTCCTGATGATATGTGCCCGAGGTGGTCAGGATAGAGCTTGCTTTTATACATTTTAGGGAGACATCAATCAATATATCAATACATCAATCTATATATATGAGATTTACATTGATTTGATCTGGAAGAGCAGGACAACTAGAAGGAGGGGCTTCTGGGTAATAGGTAGATTAAAAAATTTTCTGATTGGCAACTGGTTGAACGAGTTATTATTCATAGGAAGAAATGTCTAGGTTATGATAAGGGGTTGTAGACACCAAGGTTTTATCATGCAGATGAAGCCTCCAGGTAGCAGGCTTCAGAGAGAATTGGTTGTAAATGTTTCCTATCAGACTTACGGCTCCTGTTGATGTTAATGCTAGTCAGCTTGTCCTAAATTCCAAAAGGGAGGAGGGTATACAGAGGCATGTTTGAGCCCCCCTTCCCATCATGGCCTGAACTAGTTTTTCAGGTTAACTTTGGAATGCCCTTGGCCAAGAGGAGAGGTCTATTCAGATGGGTGGGGGGATGTGTAGGGGTCTTACAATTTTGTTTTTGGTTTACAGTAATAACTCAGAATTTAGAGCAAAATTTATATGTGTTTATTTCTATATTTTCTCAATGTAATCATGTATTAGGTATTTATCAAGTTAATGTATGAAATCACACTGTTGTATGATGAATACAAGCTTAGATAAGAAATTCTGTTTATCCTTAATAAATCAAGCTGTTACAGTAAATAGGCAGACATGATCAGGGCAGGAGAGGGCCCCCACAACCAGGAATGTCAGGTGACGATCAGGTGATAGGCGGTTTTTGAGCTGTCTCTAAAATAAGAATTGGTGGCAGCAGGTACCAGGCAAAGGCAGCTTCCCAATATATAGAAAACACCTAAAGTTGGTGATCAGCAGCTTCCTGATAAGATCTTAGGAGTTGGGCAAGTGGGCTTATGAATGTACACTAAGAGGAAAATGGCAGAGTTTAACTGATAACTGGTATATGACCTTTTAGGAACATTTGACTGGTAAGGGAACAACACCTCAATTGAGCATGCATACACCTTCGGTAAACACACGGTGCGTGCAGCCGCTCTGAAGTGCTGCCAGGCCACTGCGCATGCAGACAGCTCACCCCAAGAGGAGAATCAGGGAAAAGGGGACTCAAGAGCCCAGAAGCATGCAAAATGTATAAAACCCCAAGTCAAAGGTCAAACAGTGCCCTTGATCTCTCAAGTCGCCCACCTGGCTCTCTTCCAAGTGTACTTTACTTCCCTTCATTCCTGCTCTAAACATTTTAATGAATTTTCACTCCCACTCCAGAACTTACCTCGGTCTCTCACTCTGCCTTATGCCCCTCGGTCGAATCCTTTCTTCTGAGGAGGCAAGAATTGAGGTTGTTGCAGACCCATGTGGATTCTCCACTGCTGGTAACAAAATCTAATAGGTAAGAAAAAATATGTATGCTAACTACGTTTTAATAAGAAAAAAAGATATACACATGATATATAGTACTGCTTCAGCATTTTCACTAGAGATGTATGCACAAAGAAGGCATGTTAGATGTTAGGCAAACTCAGGTTCAAATGCTTACTTTACTTTTATGACCTTCAGCTTTCTTACTTGTGAAGAGTATCTATCTGAATATAGCATTATGTTAAAACATATTAAAAATAAAGTGCTTGGGAGAATGAATTAGCATTGCTAATGCTTCAGTTATAGGCCAAGGCCAAATCCACAGAGAAAAATGTAAGCTCTTATGCATGTTAAAAAAAGGAAGTTTTCAGACATAATTGACTACCAATTATTTGCCCCATTCTGAAGCATTTTAAAAAGCAGATGTTAAAGAGTTCAATTAATTTGTATTTGTATATGTGGGACTCTATCAATAAAAGAAAAATGTGCTCTGAATAATGTGACTTCCCATACTTCCTTCTTATATAATCTTAGCCAAATCTCTCCTAGAAGTCTGGCAAATATGCAGAATATTATGGGATGGCTTATGCCTCTAGCCTTGTTCCTGGTCTCATCTGCTAATTTCTCATGGTGGTGGGATTTTAAGTAATGCAGACTGTGCTCAAACTCAATTCTGCTGTTTAGCATCTGTGTAAATGTCAGTTACTTCAGTTCCCTAGGCCTGAATTTCCCATATGGTAAAATAGGCTGAAAAGGTATCTCCACCTTTAGAGATTTTGTGAGGATTCAAATATATAATGCATGCAGAGGATGTGGCCAAGTGTTGAGAAAGTGCCCAATAAACAATTATTTTGTTATTATTCATATTATTTATTCAGCTACCTATTATTCACCTTTTATTCTTATATTTATGTCTATAGAAGATATTCTATTTTCAAGAACCAGATAAGACACAGATAAACAAGTAAACACAATGTTACAATGATTTTATTTCCTTCAATTTAAGGATATTCAAAATTGTAAATAAAGTTTTTTTAATCTCTCTATAAATTAATATTTCTAATTTCAGGCAAAAGCATCAGGAATCAATTATTTAGCTCAGCATTCATGTCTTTCCTGATCTCTTCACTCTCTGAACTTGAGTACGGCAAAACTTCCTTTTTTTTTTTTTTATTCCCAAGCGTTAAAAGCTAAATCTCTGAATGAAAGGAAATAGAACTAAATGAAAAGCCAAACTAATTTTACTTAAGCAGCCACAGCTTTTCCAGTGAATGATTTGGAGCTCTTCAGTGTTGCTTAGTGAATGTAATCACACATATTTGTCTTGTAGAGAATCATATTGTGACATATGCACAGTAAGCGGGACTGCTATTATATAAATTACCAAAGATTTGCTGCTTGAAGTTGCAGCATACAAAAGAAAGCATGCATATATTTTTCTTTGCAAAAATATTGCCATTATTTAAAGAAACCTTATCTATGTATGTTATTTACTAGTAAGACCGGTCATAGTCTCACTAATATTTATACAAAATTTGTGTTCAGTAACAAAAATGCCCAAACATTAGGCAGAACAAGTCAAAATTCTCAGACAAATAAAATATTACATTTTTTTATGTGTAGATTGAAAGGTTTTTCAAAATGCTACATTCTGCAATTTTATTTCTTTAATCTCTTCTTTCCTTCCTACTTTCAATATATATGTGTGCACGTGTGTGTTCTGTATGTAAATATAAGGAGGTCTGTTGTAGTCTGGATGCATTACAGAAATCTGACTCAAGAATGTGTCTGAACTGAGATTTCAAAGATAACCAGATCTTGTCTGGGTGAATGAGTCAGTAGAAGATATTCAGGGTAAAAGAATACCTTATTGGAAGTTCAGATGTGAGAATGAGCATGACGCTTTGGAAGATCTGGAAAAAGATCAGTGTGGCCAGAGAACAGAGGTGAAGGGTGAGTGAATGCGATAAATACTTACAAAATCTTTAAGATATTTTACATTAAAGTTACCTAAAGCACTGTAAAGCATATATATATATATATATAAATTATTGCTCTAAGTATATATAATTAAAATGTTCACCAATATATAAAATAATATTTCTCTCAGAATGAAAGGCTGTTGCTTTTTCTTATTTCTAAGTAATTAACTTACATCATGGAGAATTTAGACTACACAGAAAAATCCATGGAAGACAGAAACGAGACTCAAATCCTAATGTTCATATGTATCCTGAAAATATATGTCTTATCATAGAGTTCAATATCAAGTCAAATGATTAGATTATTACAATCATATGCTACAGTTAATCATGTAATAGGCTGTACTGAGGTCAAACAGAAAGCATGTCTTTATGCTTTATGATAATAAGCATGCTTTTTCCTTTGTGCTCACAGATACACAAGTCACCTATGGTTTGCCTGACCCAAGCAGAGAAACATTTTCTGACTCCCTGTGACGCTGGCTTAGCTTCAGCTATAATTTGGACTCAGGGATACTTGACATGCCCCCACATTCTCTTTGGCCAAACAGCAACCTGGACAAGTTCTCAACGGTGCCAGTGACCATTTCCATTCCCTCCCTACAAGTTGTGAATCATGGGGGAAAGCCAAAGGGACTATGTTGCTTAAAGTCAACGTCATCATTTTACCTTTGTAGTTCTCTCTCTATAGATAGATAGATGATAGATAGATAGATAGATAACTTATATCACAGCCTTAGCTATCAATCATCCTAAATCATGATGGAACCATCAAGAAGTCCTTAGAGGAGCCACACGAAGAGCAGAGGGAATATTTTAATGAAATGTCTTGTTTGCTTAAAGTTCACTTATGCCAAAACCTAGTAATCTATGATAAACTTTTCCCATAGTTCACCTATGTTTTCCAGCGTGCACCCTTTTATTTTCTCTTGTATTTTCTTCTTTTTGGCTTTTTCTTATTAGAATTACTCTTTTATTCCAGGTGATGCCCCAGGATTATTTTTTCATTCTTTTTTTTTTTTATGGCAACTTTGAATGCAAGCAAAGTCAGTGGAATTTCATGGGGTGTTGGTGGGTGGAAGAACATGCCTTTGATTACATTAGATACATAAAAGAAAAAAGACTGCTCGGTTTCTTACTTGGTAGAATCCCTAGGGCATCTAAATCAGAGAAAAGGCAGTGAATAAGGGAGGTAAATGGAAGGAAAATGTTAAAATATTTTCTTGCTTTCTTTAAGGTTTTTCAACTTATTTTTCTTCTAGTGGTTAAATATATGTCATTAGTATTCATCATTAGTAATTCCCAATTTAGCACAGCTGGTTTTCTTTTTTTTTTTTTTTTTTTTTTTTTTTGCTCTGCCTCCCGGGTTCACGCCATTCTCCTGCCTCAGCCTCTCTGAGTAGCTGGGACTACAGGCACCTACCACCACGCCCAACTAATTTTTTTTTTTTTTTTTTTTGTATTTTTTAGTAGAGACGGGGTTTCACCGTGGTCTCGATCTCCTGACCTCGTGATTCACCCGCCTCGGCCTCCCAAAGTGCTGGGATTACAAGCGTGAGCCACCGCGCCCGGCCTTAGCACAGCTGGTTTTCTAATTATTTGAAAAAATATCCAGGATTTGGGTAAGCAGTGACCAGTAATTTTCGATTTTTTAAAAATAATATTGATATGAGTTTAAAAAATCATTTTGTGTTTTGTTTTACTCACAATTAGAGTAATTGGCAGGCAATAAGAATTTAACTAATAATAATATATCATATTGTGGAGCATACATCACTTTTAGCTAGTAAAGAGTTGCATTTATTGGTCCCATAAAATCTCAGTTAATAGTTTACCTCCATATTTTAATAAGTGGGTAGATTTAGGAAACCCATAGTTTAGGTAAAAAATAGTCTCATTCTCAATATTACCTTAGCCTGGAAATGTTATTTAACTATGCACAAGGGGGTTTGTTAATTTCTGGAAAATATTTTCAAATAGAGTCAATTTTTTTTTCACAGTTGAAGATGTAAATACTGCTTTAGAATTTTGCTTGTCGTTTTTGTTAATAAAGCTCACTATTATATCATATTTTAAGAATTTAATTTTTAAAAATGTATTGTCTCTTTCAGACCCATGAGAAACCTATGAACAATATTATTTTCACATAAGTATAACTTAGTAGTCCCCTACTATCTACATGGATGTACATAGAAACAAAATGATGGTGGGCTATGAATAAAATTTGCGTTGTGTTATAAAATAATACCCATTCCTTTTCTAATAAAGCTGCTTTTGTTTGTTACTAGGAAGAAGTTTATTTTAGAGGACAAATTTTTCAGCACTGTGCTCAAGAAATATATCTATGGTTGAATTTGTGAATGTTCTGAAATCACCTGGAATTATATCAAATGCTTACTTGTAAATGTGAAATTATTTATAAAAATTACACTGCTTCTAGTTTGTCACTTACCAGTTATGTGACCTTGAACATGTTACTTAACAGCTCTGTGTGTTCTTTTCCCTATCCATTAAATCGACATAATAATTGTATCAATTTCAGATATTTGCTATACAGTTTCTATAAGTCAATATGTATAAAACACTTCGCACCAGGTCTGACACATAGTAAGTTCCATATAGAAGTTAGAGGTTATTATCCATTTTAATACATTTTTAAAGCATGGAGTCAGTACTTGGATCAGGAATAAAAGTCGACATTATGTTTATGTGGTCCTTGAAGACAAGAATAAATGATGAAGTCTTAAAGGAAGTAAACCAAAATTGGTTCCAGAAAAAAATAGGGGAAAGTAAAAGATTTTAAAGAAGGATTTAATCTAGGCTTCCTCTTTGTGTCATAAAATCAAAATGAGAAAATATAGATTGCATATTTATAGATGTCTGAAAAATGGAACAAAATCTAGATTTAGAATTTATATAATAGTGACTACCTATTAAATACTAAAGATTTTCCTATGTATATTCAATTTTTGTTTTCTAAAAATTGCACTCAACAAGCAAATATTGATAGGAAAATGGTAACTGGTCCTCAAACACTGATCCACATTCTCATTATGATGTACATATAAAACAACAACTCATATAAATGTCTCTCAAGTCTATAAAATAGTTAAAAGATCAGCACAGGTAGTTGAACTTGAAAATGCGTAAGGGAGATTATAGACTGCACTGCTCACAGTTAGAACACAGCCATAATCACTGTAAACCAAAAACAAAATTGTAAGACCCCTACACATCCCCCCACCCATCTGAATTACCTTCTTATATGTACTACAAGTTCTCATTGATTGGAGTGTTGACAAGAGGCCCTATTTTCAGCTGTAGCTACAAACTGGCCTCAAAGGTTTTTCTTATTCAGTACACCGAGCAATGACGTAAATTTCCAATATATTTAATTCTGTGACAATGTTTGGATTAGTAATAAACCTTTGCAACTTTGTTAGATTTGGAAAAGTATTTTAGAGAAACTATGTGCAACTACTTAAGAAAAAAATAAAACTCCACCTTAAGAAGCAGTATAGGAATAGCAAAGGCAATGAAATAGTCAAAATTGTTTTTTAAAAAATTGAGTTGAGCAGAACTATATGAATTCTTAAAAAAAAAATGTCCAGAAAAACATTTTGATTCCAGATAAGGGTTAAGAGTTAATTGTGTTTTCAGCTGTTTTTTCCCCTAAATGTTTCAGAGAGATCTGTAGGGACATAGGTATAATAATTTTCTCAAAGAGCTACACATGTGCCACCTCTTGAATCCAAGAAATTATCCCATCCCTCTAGATTTTAATAATTGCCTTTCAATTTTGAATACTTCTCTAGTGAGCATATCAACTGTTTTAGTGATATTGTCCAGGGTTTTGGTAAATAATTCAATTACAGCATAGAAAACTTTAGGTACTTTTTGTGTTCCCCTTATTGCTAAAAGAGAGAAGGTAGTAGAGCAGAAAACAGTACCACAATATTCTCTTGGGATGACCAGATTGTGTAGGTTTATATCTAGTGCTTAATCTTTCCCTTCCAGAGTTTGATCATTTTTATTAAAGAGAAATTTGTCTACCTTGCCATTATCTGAACTCTGATGTTGACATTGTAGCCCAGAGGACTGTAAATCTTTAAGAAAACTTTGAGAGATATCAAGAACATAATATTAGTTGGAATGAACAAGAAAAAAAAAATAAAACATTCCTGCAGTTTCCCTTGAGAGAGTTCTGCATGGCTGTTTCTTTAACTCATGGCCAAGTAGAAATTTCCAGCTGAGGTAGACGTGGCCTGAAAAATACATATTGTAAAAAAAAGGATTTAAGATTTTTCGAGGAAACACAGCTTTTCTTATTCAAGAATTACATTAATATTTTTAAAAGTATTTTTCTCTACTATGCATTATCTTTTGGTATATTCCCAAAGGGAAATACTTTGTTTGGTTCTTCTCCACTAACAAATGACTATGCAAACATTTAGCAACTCACAATTCCCTTAGCAATAAGTAATACTGAATATTGTCCTGTGATACCTCTACTGTTTTAGTGTCAGTTTTCAATATTTTTCTAATTGATTAATTCATTATTTAAGGAGTGCACCACATTTTAAAACAGACGGATTTTTACAGATATTAATGTATCTTGCATCCATTTCACAGCCAATTTCAGCCATAGAAAATACACAAAGCATCATTAAAAAGCAATCAGTGGAAATACACACACACAATTATATATTTCTATAAACTATATGTAAATATGTATTACATATAAATATATAATATACAATTCAACAGGGTAAATATCATGTTTATTTACTGAATTGGTATTTTCCTTATAAATGTTGACTAAATGCTCATACTTAGCTGCATTTAAAGCCAGTTCTAGTTGATTCTTCACACTGATTGCTGGAAAATTATGTTAGTCATTACGAGGGCATGTGTATTTTATGTGTATGGTACTAGGTATGATGTCAAATTTGTAAGATTTGACCATTAGACTCTGTGTTATTTCAAATTAGAGTTGTTAATGGGATTGTCTTTCAGGATCACAAATCATAATGATAAAGCCATTTTGAGAAGAAAAAAAAAGGAGGCAAAAGACAAATATGATAAAAATAAAATGTTAAGGTGGCTGCACCCCATCCTTGTTATTGAATGACAAACACCTTTAGGAATATTACAGAAAAATATTTTAATCAATGGAATCTGGAGGAATTAGACCAAAGGGAACTAAGTGGATTATAAGGAATCAGAAGATAAAATAAACATCTGAAAAATATTCTATATTCTATCTATTGTTTTGGCCCTAATAAAGGCTGAATTTAAAAACAACAGGTTGGCATATCAGGATTGATTTTTTAAGTATGTGTGTGTTTCTTTCTCTCGCCACAGGAATGCCTTCTTTTGCTTCTTTAGCTGCCTTGAGCAATGTAGTGATGCTGAGAGAGGCTATAAAAAATGTGGCTCTCCAATCTTGGGCACTTTACGTCACCTTGCTCCTAGGAGGCCAAGCACATATTCAGCAGGAAGGAACTTGCTGGATCAGTTACCATGATTCATGCGAACAAATCAAAGGTATGTATCAGAGAAAGAAATGAAAGATGGTGAGGGAGAAGGAATAGATAACAGCTCAATTGGGTAATGTTATTTAAAAGGTCTTTGATCAAGTGTCTTGTTTTGGTGAAGAAAAAATAAATAAATAAATAAATGTTTTAAAAGCCTTTGAAGGATTGAATAAAAAAGAAGAAAACTAACACATTTTTACTGAGTTGGTAGCTCATTACCAATATTTAGGGGGTGAGGATACCCTCTGGCTTCATCCCCTCTCTTAAAATCCTACTTTCTATATAAACTAGGCCTGGAGAAATTAAAATCCAACACTCAGGATCATGATCTAGAATGTAAACTATTTTAAAAGGGGACTGAATTTATCTCTTCACTTGAAGCCATAGAATTCTGAAAAAGCTTGACTGAGAGGTCAGTATTTGCTGACCTAACCCCTAGTAAAGAATTTTAGATCATGTTATGGAATGAATGTGTGTGTTCCTCTCCTATTCATGTACTGAATCCCTAACTGCCAATGTGATGTTATTTGGAGATGTGGTCTTGGGAGTTCATTAGCATTAGGTGAGGTCATGAGAGTGAGATCCTCAAGGTAAGATTGGTGGCATTTTAAGAGGAGGAATATCTCTCTCTCTCTCTCTCTCTTTCGTGAGAACACATTGAGAAGGTAGCTGTCTGCACACCAGGAAAAGTATCCTTCCCAGAACCTGACCATTCTTGCTGTCACCCTCATCTTGGACTTCCAGCCTCCAGAACTACAAGAGAATAAATTTCTGTTTCTTTAAGCACCCAGTCTATGGTATTTTGTTATAGTAGAGCTAAGACAGGACATAAGCAACAATTTGATTGAAGGGCCAGAAGTGGTATACATTATTATTAATATTATTATTATTAGATCCTAGCACTTAATTATCAGTGATCTGTAAAGAGAATAGAGATGCTGCTATGAAAGAGCAGAAGGTAAATCTGGAATGGTTTAGAGGCGCCCATTGCCAGGGACAAGCTGAAGGTTAAATTATTAATTGCAAGGTATGATTGGACAAATTATGCTTTGGTTACATCACTGAATTCATGATTGGGGATATTCTGGGTAATGTATTCAACCAATTCTAGATTTTAAGAGTAGCATCCCTATACGTTTAAAGTTAATAGGAATGTTGTATATTGATATAATGTTTCTTTTTCCTAATTTTTATGTGGTCAGTAGTATAGTGTTAATCAAAATAAATGTCACGGTGGGCCAAATGATTAAAAATGTACTTCTCAAAGATGCCAACACCTTAATTCCTGGAATCTATGTATATGCCATATTACATAGCAAAAGAGACTTTGTGTTGTGATTAAAGTTCCATACCTTATATGATTGAGATATTATCCTGCATCATCTCAGTGGGAAAGAGTAGAAGATAAAAAGAGTGTCAATCACTGTAGAGTCAGTGTCTATTTTCATTTTCTATTGCTGCCAAAGCAAATTACCACAAACTTTGAGGCATAAAACAACACTCATTTTTAAACATCTGTTTTATAGATTTAAAAAATCCCAGTAAGGCATAGCTTACTGGGGTCCTCTGATTAGAGTCTTACAAAGTCAGAATCAAAGCGTTGCTGAGCTGTATTTCTTTGTGAAAGCACTGGGGATCTGCACTTCTAAACTCATTCAGTTTCTTGGCAGAATTCAGCACTATTTGGATACAGGACTAAAATCCTCACTTCCTTACTGGTTGTCAGCCAAGGGTCATTTTTTTATTTTTAGAGATCTCCCACACTCCTTACCTCAGGCTCCACTTCTTCCATCTTCAAAGCCAACAACAGAGGGACAGTGCTCCTCACATTTTGAATGTACCTGACTTTCACTTCTGCCTCATCTCTCCTATTTCCAGCCAAAGTAAATTCTCTGCATTTACAGGCTCATGTGACTATATTTAGCTCACCTGGATAATCCAGGAAAAATCTCCCCATTTTAAAGTTCATGACCTTAATCACAACTGCAAAGTCTCTTTTGCCATGTAATTTAACGTATTCACAGGTCTGAGGGTTGAGATGTAGATATCTCAGTGGGTGGGGGGTGATCCTGCCCACATTAGCATCAATTCCAGTTATACTCATTTTTAGACTTCTGATGCTGATCATCCTCAGAGCAAGTGGAAGAAATAGACATTTTATCTGTTACCTGCCAAAACTTTGAAATCTTTCTAGGCTAGTGAAAAGTAGAAGAATGAGCAAATATGCTGTTATTGCTCACCCTATAGGAGACCCATACATCTGAGCCCCCCAAACCCAAAAATGTGTGGGCCAAAAGAAGCAATAAATGTAAATGGAGTAAATTATGGGAAACAAATTCATGCTTATAAGTGAGTTTCGATCTCAGCAAAGAATGCCATCTACACTATTTATACAAAAGTGCCTCAGAGCAAGAGAATAAGAGTGTTAGCCATCTCTCCCAAATCTGGCATTCACTAGTGACAGATGCTGGGAGAAACCTCTGGATCTCTTCCCTTTAGAAAAGAGAAATTGGACTCTTGCTAATTTATGAGCTCTGCCCTGAAAATCTACCTGGATAATTTGGCAAAAAGAAGTGATGCATTACCCCTGATAATCAACTTCTCAATAACCAGCTAGTACCGTTTGATTCACAGTTTATAGTCTATATTTACCTTTCTAGTTATTTTTTCCATGACCTGAGAAGAATACTACCAATGAATCACAAAAGGTGGAGAATGCTAAACAGCAATGCTTCTGTTACTCTGTTGTGGCTATTAATCAAGATGATGCATTGCTAAGACAGCTGCCTGGGTATGACAGGAAGCAAATTGCTGTGTCTTCCTGTCAGAAGTTTATTTGCTACTTTGAGTATATGGAACATGAATGTCAACTGAATATTTAAAGAAAGTGGAAATTAAACATGAAGATCTTCAAGGCGGTAAGTTTGGATTTTATTTCGTGTGCTGATATTACCAACAATATTTCTCTGGACACATGCAAGAGAAAATTATGTGATGCCTGCTATCATAGCCAGATGAGGATGTACTGAAGGAACAAATACACCTAAATGACAGTCTCATGGGGTACATAATATTTTTGGGTGCATATAGTTTCCAAAGTTGTATAAAAACAATAAATATTCAATGGTATTAATATATTCAGTGACTTAATCAGAACTGGCCATGCAGCATAAGATATTCTGTGACAATTTAAAAAGTTGGTCTTGGAATACTTACCAAGAGTTTTTAACTTACTAACCCAGTAGGAACACTAGAGGGACTTCCTATTTCAGGAGAATGACCATGGCTGGAATCAGCCTGGAAGGTTTAACAAAGATATAAGCAAATGAACTAGCTGAATAATAATTCTCAAATAAAAACATACATTACCATTAACCATACTGGGAAAACCATTATACTCTCATATAGAAACAACTAGTGAATGTTCTATCATTTGTGGAATCTAACATAAAGGTCAGTGATTATTAGACCTAGAAAAACAGGACAGGAAGTTGGGATTTGTTCTACAGATAAATTAATGCAGATTGTAATTGGATATTGGGGCTGTTATAGTCGTTCTCCAGTGGCTTTTGTACACAGGATAAAATGGAACCTTTCTTCTCTATGATGCAGCTGGTTGGGATTGGATAGATCATATAAAACTGTTTTCACTATTGCAGTATTACATAATGGCACCTGGAAGCCAGGACCTGTAAAACCTTTATTAGGATATCTAAAACATGATTATGATCATGAAGCATATGGAGTCCAGAATTGACTGAAACAGGGCCTCTTGTCAACACTCCAATCAATGAGAACTTGTAGTACATATAAGAAGGTAATTTCTGCTGGAAAGGAAGTACCATGCTCTCTTTTTTTTTGTTGTATGGTATGTTAAATGTTACTTTTATCTCCCTGCCATAGATATATGGTATAACAAAAGAGTTGGTAGATTCATTGACAGAACAAAATGAAAACCAAATTTCTGCAGATAATGGCTGTAAGAGTAATAACATATTTTAGGAGATAGATTTGAATCACAATATTGGTGAAACAGCTAACCATTGGACAGAATAAAGGTGACTTCAGTCTTTAGAAAATCAAAAAAGATACCCAAGTAAGTGTTTCCTTCAAAATATCTTAAAAAATCGATCTCATAGAATTAAAGAATAGAATGGTGGCTACCAGAGGCTGAGGTTATTAGGGGAGAGGAAGAGATGGGAGAATATTGGCCAAAGGATATATAGTTACAGTCAGATAGAAGGAATAAGTTCAAGAAATCTATGTTAAAGCATGATGACTGCAGTTAATGATAATCTATCGTAGTCTTGAAAAGTGCAAAAGGGGCAGATGAGGTGTTTTACCACAAAGATGATAACACAAAAATACCATGAGAGATAATGTATTTGTTAACTAGCTAGATTTAACCATTTTACAATGCATATACACTTCAACACATCATGTTATAGTTATCAATATCTGTCAGTTAATAAGTAAACATAAGTAAACAAATAAAAATGATATAAGAGGTCCTGTTTCTGCCTAGGATGTAGAAACCTATGAAAAAACATTACCTTCCAAAATAATAGCATGGAAGTGATAGATGATATATAAAATGATAACCTATTTTAAACCCACTAGTTAGCTGAAGTAACAAGGAAAACAATTACATAGTTGAGATCCATGAAGAAACAAGATCAAAATATTGACTCATCTCTTGATAAGTTTGGGAAGAGGTGCTGGGGATGACACAACTGGGAAAGAAAAATATGGGAAAGTTTTAATGAGCTACTGAAAATTTAGTCTGGTCTAGTGTACAGACTTAGAACCCACGAGCGTCAAGGAAATAACACGTAGTTTGGGCCCACAGGCAGGCCTCATACAGAGGCCTCATACATAGAACTCAACAGATCATGCAGGACAATGATTGGGAGACACGAAGGAGGAGTAGATAAATCATCTATCAATCATGCATGCCTGAACAAAGGAAACATGGCTGTTAAAGAAAGATACACTTTGGGAGGCTGAGGTGGGCAGATCATGAGGTCAGGAGATCGAGACCATCCTGGCTAGCATGGTGAAACCCCATCTCTACTAAAAATACAAAAAATTAGTTGGGCGTGGTGGCAAGTGCCTGTAGTCCCAGCTACTCAGGAGGCTGAGGCAGGAGAATCACTTGAACCTGGGAGGTGGAGGTTGCAGTGAGCCGAGATTGTGCCACTGTACTCCAGCCTGGGCGACAGAGCAAGACTCTGTGTCAAAACAGATAAATAAAATCAAATAAAATAAATAAAAATAAAAGAAAGATACAAAGCCCCACCATGGCTCTGCTATAAAACAAAAGCCTTAAGCCACTGGGAGAGGAGCAGCAAGACTGTAAACCTAAGCACACAGGTGAAGACACACTGCTCCTGGAGGAAGAATTTTTAAAAATCTCTCTAATTGTTGGAGAGAGAAAGAAAACCATGCTATGTTTGATTCATTAGACATTTCCTACTACCAGAGAAACCTTAGGATCTTTGGGAAAGCCCAACTTTTGGGACCTAGAAAGATAAACATTTTTAAACCATGTTTCTCACCACCAGCTTAGGAAATGTGAAACAAATACCAAGAGCTCAGCTGAGCCTGGAGAGCTGACCCCTGAGGTGTCAGAATAGCCAATTGAGTCAGCAAAGCAGAATGAAATAGCAGTAAAGCCTTTAATTACTTACTGCAATAGTATTGGCAAGAGGCTAAACTGGAGAAAGCAGCAAATCCTCCCTCTTCGATTTTCCCCCATGGAATGGCCTGCCAATTGATCAGACAAATCAGCACAGACACAGGATCCTCTCACTGTGGAAAGAACCCCAAATAAAAGGCTGCTACAGCTATATGGACCCAGAAGTGGGGAGGAGCACGAGGAAAAGGCCTAGGAGAAGATACGTACTGAGTCCCAAGTCAGGGTGGAGAGAAGGGTATTCTAAGTTCTGCCTTGTCCTCCATGATATGCTTTGGATTTGTGTCCCCGCCCAATCTCATGTTAAATTGGAGGAGGGACATAGTAGGAGGTGATTGGATCATGGGGGAGAATTTCCCCCTAGTTGTGCTCTTGATAGTGAGTGAATTCTCACGAGATCTGATGGTTTAAAAGTGTGTGGCTCTTCCCCCTTCTCTCTTTCTCTCCTGCTCTGCCATGGTAAGACGTGGTTGCTTCCCGTTCTGCCACGATTGTTAAGTTTCCTGAAGCCTCCTAGCCATGCTTCCTGTACAGTCTGCGGAACTGTGAGTCAATTAAACCTCTTTTCTTCATAAATTACCTAGTCTCAGGTAGTTGTTTATATCACTGTGAGAACAGATGGATACACTCCATGTCTCTAACAACAAGTTCTTGGCAGAGGCACCTGAGGAAGGCCTTGTTGAAGGCCCCAGATAAAAAGACCTCTAATGGTAGGCATCTGGGTTAGGAATGCAAATTTGTGTAAGATCCTAGTTGGCCACAGTGGGGCTGAATCCTTAACTAAACTCTGTTTAGAACTGGCAATAAAAGTGACCACAACAAAAACAAATCTGAGTGCAGCTCAACTCTGATTAGTTTGGCTCAGCCCACAAACCAATAGCCTAGCACAAGAAGAGAAATGCCTGTTTTCAGCAGCATTTATTATTTACAACGTTTTTTTTTTTTTCTGTAACAATCATGATGTCTTGTCTCTAATTTTAAAAAAAAACAAGAGGCAAAACAAAGCCAGAAAAATCAATTCACTGTCAATACACAAAGCAACAAATAAAATGAGAATCAGAGAAAACTCATATATTAATGCTATTGACAGGGAATATTAAGTATCTATAACTTATATACAGCATGCTCTAGTAAATAAGAAATTTTATCAGAGAGATGAAGATTATACAAAAAAAAATCAACTAGAAATGCCGAAAATGAAGAGCAGAGTAACCAAGATGAAGAATGTGTTTGATGAACTCATCAGTAGACTAAACTGGGTAAAGAATTAATCAGTAAAGAATCAATGAACTCAAAAGTAGGTCAATAGCAATTACCCAAAGTTAAATACAAATAGAAAACAGAGTGGGGAGAAAGAGCAGAGAATCCAAGAGTTCTGAGAAAATGTCAAGCTGTTTTTGTGCTTGTTTTGTTTTGCTTTTGTTTTTTATTTGAGACAGAATCTCAATCTGTCTCCCAGGCTGGAGTGCAGTAGCACAATCTTGGCTCACTGCAACCTCTGCCTTCTGGGTTTAAGTGAATTTTGTGCCTCAGCCACCCAAGTAGCTGGTATTATGGGCACCCACCACCACGTCCAGCTAATTTTTGTATTTTTAGTAGAGACAGGGTTTAGCCATGTTGGCCTGGCTGGTCTCAAACTCCTGGCCTCAAGTGATCCACCCTCCTCAGCCTCCCAAAGTGCTAGGATTACAGACGTGAGTCACCGTACCCGGCCAATGTAAAACTATTTAATGACAGACATATATAAAAATATATATGGATATATATGGCATCAGAATATCAGGAGGAGGAGAGAGATAATGGGAGAGAAAGAGATTTAAAGAGATGAGAGCTCAACTTTTACAAAATCAATAAAACATGCTAAACCATAGATCTAATGATTTTAGAGAAACCCAAGTAAGATAATTTGTGTAAATGAGAACAAGACACATCATATTCAACCAGCTAAAGAGCAAAGCAAAGGAAACTATCTTGAAGGCATTCAGAGAACATAAGACAAAATACATACAAAGAAGAAACATAAGAAACACAGCAGACTTATTTTCAGAATCTATGTAAACTGAATGACCATAGAGTGACACCCTTGAAGTGCTACAAATAAAAGCCATCAACCCACAATGATAGGAACAGTGAAAATCTCTCTTAAAATTAAAGATAAAATGATATATTTTCAATAGAATATAAACAAATTGGAGATAATTTATGAGTAGCAGATGAGCACTGCAAGAAATATTTTTCAAAAGTATTTCAGGCAGAAGGAATCTTTTTTTGATAAAACTTGAATTTATACAAAAATGATGAAATGGATAAATTAAAAGTAAATTTGAGGGATTATTTTTAACCACTTTAAAATATGATTATATTTTTTAAGGCAGGGATTATAAACTTTTTCTGTTAAGGGAGACCCAGTAAATTTTATAGCCTTTGTGGACCATATGGTTTCTGTTGCAACTACTCAGTTCTGCTGTTTCAGCATGCAACCAGCTGCAAACAATAGGTGAACAAATGGATATGGCTCTATTCTAATAAAACTTGACTTATGACAGATGGCAGGCCAGATTTGACCCACAGGCCATAATTTGCTAACTTCTCTAAAAGTAGTTTCAATGTATTGTGGATTTACCGTATATGTAAAAGAAAATATATGACACTGTTAGCACAGAAGATTGGATAAAGGAATGAAAACATACTATAAGCAGTTTCCTTAACTCTATGTAAACAATATTATGTAAACAAACTGATTAATTAAAATACCTATTTTAAACACTAAGGGAACCACTTTTACAAAACAGATATATACATACTTAACCAACAATGAAAATAAGATTGAATCACACAATTCAAACTAACCAAAGACAGGCAAAAAGAGGAAATATTAACAAATGATAACTAGAATAAATAGAAACTTGAAAAATCATATATATTTATGATATCTATTATTGTATTATTTGTAAATGGCCTACATGTATCAAATAACATAGTGATAGCCAGAATGTTTATTAAAAAAACACAACTATATGCTGGCCAAATGTAACCTATTTTTAATGTAAACATTAAAAGTTTAATTAAAAAATTAAAAAAATAAAAGCAAAAGAACGGGAAAAGATATATTACATAAACATTAATCAAATGAAAGCTAGGGTAGCTCTATTAATGTTAAAGTAGACTTCAGAAACAGAAATATCACTAGGGATAAGCAGAAACATTTAACAACTATAAAGAAGACATAAAAGTCATAAATATGTACATACCCACAATAGAGTTTCAAAATACATAAAACAAAAACTGATGGGACTGAAAATAGATGTGGCAATTTCATTATTTTTTGGAGATTTTAACATTCCTCTATAGCAAAAGTCAATAGAAAATCAACAATATAGTAACTCTAAATGATGCCATCAAACAATCTAATAGAAATTTATGGAACATCTCACTGCAAAATCACAGGATGTATATTCATCTCAAATGTACAGTGAATGTCAATGTAAACCAAATTTTGGAATATTAAAAAAGTTAAAATATAAGATAACTTATATAAAGGATGTTTTTGGACTAATTAGAATTATACTGGAAACTATAATCAAAAATATATGGAAAATTCTCAATTATTTGAAAATAAAGCTGCACATTTCTGAATAACCCAATAATTAAGTAAAATATCAAAAGACGGTAAGATAGCCTTCCAGAGCAAAAATTATTTGAACAAAAATATCAGGGCTGAGGCTGAGAAACACTTTTAGAAAATAGAAGAAAAGAAAAAAATATGCAATTTTGATTTGATATTATACAAAATTAATGTCATTAGTATCCTAACTGAGAAAGAAATTAGAAGAAAGCCAGTAACTTTAAGAACATATACAAATGGAGGCTTAATAAATTTATAAAAATGTAATCTAGCAAAATGTAAAAAAGTTAATCATTATTCTCCTGTGCCATTTATTCCAGAAATGCAAAGTTAATTTCTTGAAAATAAACTATCATTTACCATATATAAACCAAAGAATTAAAAATCATCTGGTCATATCGATAGATGCTGAAAAGTTGCTTGGCAAAGTTCACACCAAGTAATCATGAAAACTCTGAAAACCAGTAATGGAAGGGAAAGAGCATCTATAAAGTAAATAACAACAAAAACAAATTTGAAATTAAAATCTTATATAATGGAGAAAGACTGAATGTTTTCTCCTTAATCTTGGAATAAGGCAAGAAGATTCACTCAAAGAATTTCTATTCAAAGTTATACTAGAGAAATAAAATAGGAAAAAATACATGTATGCATTAGAAAGAAAGTTAATAAACAGTTTCCATTCACAGATTACAGAATTATCTGCATAGAAAATCCAAAAGAATCTACAAAAACATCAGGATTAATAAGTATGGTTAGTAAAGTTGCAGCATACAAAGTCAACATGCAAAATTCAGTTGCATTTTTATATACGAGCAATGAAAAATTAGATATTGATAACAAAATATCCTTTATTTAGCACCAAATCACAAGAAATGATTAGATATCACTTTAACAAAATATATGGAAGCTCTCCGTGTTGTGCTAAATAATGACCCTCATAGATGTCCATGTCCTGAAGATTTGATTAAATTAAAGTTCTTCAGATGGGAGATTACCATGGACTTGCAAGTGGAGGGAGGCAGGAAACCACAGTCAATGCATCACTTAGATAATTCATATGTTATATCTGAAACAGAGTGTCGCCTATGTATCAAAAAGAACTTTGGGAACAAGATTGGTGGTCCCAGAATTTTCCTGTTTTGCTAATGCCTCCTGATTACTTGTATCTTTGAAATTATTACCAGGATTTGATAATGGGTAAGATTTCTGATTCTTTTGAGTCTGTTTTGATAATCCTATCTTTTGTGCTATTTTAATAATATAGGCAAAACAAAATTATCCATATGGATATATATTCATTCACAACTATGGCTTAACCTAACAATTCAAACAAATCAAAAGTTTATGTAGTGATCTATTTACAAGTGCAGGCAAAGGAATCCCAGATTAAAACTGGATAAATAAATAAGGAAAATTTCTATCACACAGGATAGTTCAAAGGTAGAGTTGGCACCAGGATTGCTTGATTTGGCAGTGTATTCATAAGGACTTGGGTTCTTTATGCCCGAATGCACTACCATTTCAGTGATTGCTTCATCCTCAGGCTGATGTTGAGAAAATTGAAATTCTCAATTATATCATTCTGGCAACATCTAGAGGAAGACATATTTACTGTGGCTTGCTGTGAAGATTTAAGAAAGTTTTTCAGCTGTTCTGGAGCAGATTTCTCCCCTTTTCTCATTTTTTTGTATCCAGATTACATTCTCAGTGAGGATAACAGAAATAGTATTTGAGCAATTAGATCTATTCCTGATACTGGAGATAGTGTTACCTTCCCTGGGGTGCATGGCGGTGAGGGGAGGGTAGATATGTAACAAAAGCTGAGTTCCATTGGGAGAAAAGAGGAAAGGATTAATGTGGGGCAGACGAACAGTATTATCTTTTATATAGCGTGAAATAGATATGTAATTTGTAATTTGGGGGTTGTCCAAAATTCCAATGTTGAACTTTTAAAGCATAATTCGATGAATATGTACCATTATCAAAATTTGCAAATGATATTGAAATCATGTGCTACATACATTAAGCTACTTTTAAAAAATCACTTAGTTGAGATATAACTAACATACCATTCATTTCACTCATTTAATGTGTCCAATTCAATGGGTTTAGTATATTCAGAGTTTTGAAACCATCAGATCAACTTTACAACATTTCAGCACCAAAGAACTCCCATATCCCTTAGCCATCATCTTCCAATCCTCTTCCCTATCACCCAGACCTGGCAAAATTGTTCTGGATATGAGCCGGGCGCGGTGGCTCAAGCCTGTAATCCCAGCACTTTGGGAGGCTGAGGCGGGCGGATCACGAGGTCAGGAGATCGAGACCATCCTGGCTAACACGGTGAAACCCCGTCTTTACTAAAAACACAAAAAATTAGCCGGGCGTGTTGGCGAGCGCCTGTATTCCCAGCTACTCGGGAGGCTGAGGCAGGAGAATGGCGTGAACCCAGGAGGTGGAGGTTGCGGTGAGCCGAGATCGCGCCACTGCACTCTAGCCTGGGGGACAGAGAAAGACTCCGTCTCAAAAAAAAAAAAAAAAAAAAAAAAAATTGTTCTGGATATGTTATACAAATGGACTTATTCAATACGTAACCTTCTTTAACATACCGTAATGTTTTCAACATTCATTCATGTTGTAGCATGTATTGGTATTTAATTCCTTTTTATTCCTGAATAATATTTTATTTTCATGGATATATCCCATTTTAGAAACCCATTCATCAGTTGATAGATATTTGACTTGCTTCCATTTTTTGGCTATTATAAATAATGTCATTATGAACATTCATACACAAGTCTTTGTGAGGACATATGTGTTCAAATCACTTGGATATATACCCAGGAGTGAAATCGCTAGGTCATGTTGTAATTTTATGCTTAACTTTTTGAGGAACTGCCAGGTTGTTTTCCAAAGAATTGCCCTACTTTACTTTCTCACCAGCCGTTTAGGAGGATTTCAATATCTTCAAATCCTGCCAATACTTGCTATTATCTATCTTTCTGATAATAGCCATCATAGGATACTTAAGCAGTGATAAACTCAATGTGGTTTTGATTTGCATTTACCTGATGACTAATGATGCTGACCAACTTTTTATGTGCATGTAGAGCATTTGTAAATCTTCTTTGATGAAATGCCTATTAAAATCTTTTGCTCATTTTAACTGAGTAATTTGTCTTATATGATTGAATCGTAAAAGTTCTTGGTATATGCTAGATATCAATGCATCATAAAATAGATATGTTTCGCAAATATTTTCTCCTATGTTTTAGCTTTTCTTTTCACTTTCTTGATGTTCTTTGAAGCACAATGGTTGGAAATTATGATGAAGTCCAATTTATCTATTTTCTTTAGTTGCTGTGCCGTAGTGTCATATTTAATTCACGATCATAAAATCCAACATTATAGAATTGAATCTCTACCATTATGCCAGTACCAGACTTGATTACTGCAGCTTTGTAGTACGTTTAGAAAGTATGACTTCCAACTTTGTTCTTTTACAAGATAGTTTTGGCTATTCAGGATGCCCTCAACTTTCATATGGATTATTAAATTATCAGTTTTTTGCAAAGATTGAGTCTGTACATCAATTTGGAGAGTATTGCCACCTTAATAGTATGTTTTTCAATCCATAAAGATGAAATTTACTTTGTTTTTTAGATCTTCTTTCATTTCTGTGAATAATAATTAGTATTATTGAGTGTAAGTTTTGCACTATTTGAACTAAATTTATTTTTAATTTATTATTTTTGGTGAGGTTTTAAATAAAAATTTTAAATTTTTTTCTCTTATTTTTCATTGCAAGAACATAGAAATATGATTGCTTTCTGCATATTGATCTTGTCTTGTGGAACTTTGCTTAAGTAGTTTATTAATTAGTGAAGTTTTTAGCAGAATTCTTAGGACTTTCTTGATACTATATAATGGAATCTGTGGTAGAGACAATTTTCTACTTCTTCTACCACCTGCATGCGTTTTACTTTTTTGTTATCTAACTGTCCGGTCTAGAAACTGCAGTAAAATGTTGACTAGAAACAACAGAGAAAACATCCTCATCTTGTATTCCAACTTAAAGAAAAGTATTCACCCTTTCACCATTAAGTATAATGTTATCTGTGGAATTCTGTCTCTTTCTGTGTGTGTGCGTGTGTGGGGGTGTGTGTGTGTGGTGGTGGTGGTGGTGGTGGGGTGGGGGGGTGCGTCTGAATTCCCTTTATTAGATTGAGAGAATTCCATTTATTCCTAATATTTTGAGCATTTTTATCATGAATGGGTTTCAGATTTTATCCAATGCTTTTGCTGCACCTGCTGAGATGATCTTGGTTGTTATATTCTTTGTTGTTGCTGTTAAATGTTGTGAAATGCATAAATTGCTTTCCACATTAAAACAACCTTACATTTTTGAGATAAATCCTTATTGGTAATCATATATAAACATTTTTAAGTGCTGATGAATTCAGTTAACTAGAATTATTGAGAATTTTTGGTCTATATTCATAAAAGATACTGGTCTCTAGATTTATTTTCCTGAGAGCGTTTTGTTTAGTGTTTAAATAAAGGTAGAATGAGTTGGAAAGAGTTCCTTTCTCTTTTGTACTTTGTACGACCTTGTGAAAAATCATTATTCATTCTTGAAACATATAGTAGATTTCAACATTGAAATAATTTGCACCTGGGAGTTTATTTCTGGGTGGCTTTTTACTTTCAATTCAGTCTCTACTTCGTATAGATTTTCAGATTCGCTAATTCTTTTTGAGTCGGTGTCAATAGTTTGGGTCTTTCCAATAATTGATTTAATTTCCTATAAGATATCTAATCTGAAATGGAGTTTCTATCACACTGAGCTAGGAATAGGGAGGAATGGAGGAAGGAGGTGGGTCATAATTGAAATGCCACATACTTTCACTCTTCTTGCTGAGTTTTTATCGTTTTCTTGTATCTTCTTTTCTCTTTTGCTGTATACTTTTAGGACGTTATCCAGAGATTTTAAATAGTTGGATTTTTGTATAATTTTCACTAGTTATGCGTGTTTCACTGAGTTGCAGGTCTGTGGAAACCCTCTGGCTGCCGTTCTGGAAGTGGAACTCCCATTATTCTACTTTTAACATACGTCATGTCTGTCTCCAAAGTTCAATAGATCTGTCTTGGATTCAGTGCTCTTTTAGAGACTAAGTTTCTTTCATTTGACTACTATTGCTGTTTATACTCGGAATAGCAGTGTTTACCCAGTCCTACCATTGGCGGTCATTTTCAGGGTGGTCCACTTTCCTAGCCCTAAACTGACACGGAAAACTCTGAAATCATTAATCTTTTGCCTTAAGGTATCTTGGATCATTTTGCCTTTTCTACACTAGAATCATCATTTTCTACTCCTCAGAGCATTTTTGTTTTTATTCCTGACAGTGTATTAGTCTACTTGGGCTGCCATAGCAAAATACCATAGACTAGGTATCTTAAACAACAGAAGTATATTTTCTCACGATTTTGGAGGCAAGAAGTCCCAGGTCAAAGTTCTAGCTAATTGATTATATTTCTTATGAAGGCTCTCTTCCTGGCTTGTAGAAGTGCCTTTTTGCTATGTCTTCATGTGACCTTTTCTCAGTGTATGTCCATGGGTAGAGACAGAATGAGGGTGAGCTCTCTGGTTTCTCTTCTTACAACAATACTAATCCTATTGGGTCAAGCCCCCACCCTTACAAGCTTATTTAACCTTAGTTACTTCCTTACATGTTCCATCTCCAAATACAGCCAGCCATACTAGGGGTTAGGGTTTCAACATATGAATTTTGGAGGGACTCAACATTTAGTCCATAACAAAGTATAAACAGTTTGAGCCACAACTTCTAGTGTTCAGTATTTGTATTTTTCACAAAATAATTATGACAGGCACCTCTAGTCATGATTTAGCTCCTGATTTTAGTTTAACCCTCATTTTATGATGTATTTTTTTTTTTTTTTTTTTTTTTTTTACTGACTTAAGATCTTCTCAGTTCATGTCATTATTTTCCAATTATTCCTTCCAGCATCCTTCCTTTAATAAACTGAATCTCCCCAAAGGCTGTAGAATTTCAAATACCATCTTAGACCACTGGTAGGGAAATACAATATAATACTACCTAATATTTAGAAAAAAAATCATTCAGTTGCTAACTATTATCTGTTTTCTACGAAGCCTCATTGATGTGATATATCTGTTCATTTCTCTGGGTCAATAGGCCAAGTGTTCAGCTTGTTTTTGTACCAGTAATGAGCTCATATTTGTCTCTTAGCCTGAATTTTTCTCCTTTCCCTGTAAGGGAAATGCACCACCACTAAATCTTGAATCATCTGACAATTTATGAACACATCACAAAGGAAGATATGCAATTTGCCTTTTCATTCAACCAACTTTCTTGCCTCAGAAACTAACCTTCTTACCGATTGTTTCCTCAGATTATGTAGTTCCTACATGAAAATAATGCCAAGGGGTCTGCAAGCATATTTTAGTTCCCAATTCTGAAATAAACATTGAGAAATGTTGAAATGTTGTTTTATATGTTGAAATTCCCCATTATTCTACAATTTAGCCATGGCTTCACAGAACTCTCATTTTCCAAATCCTTTTCCAAAAAATCAGCTTTCATTTGATCTAATATTTCCTCCCTTCCTTTCCTCCTCCCTCTCAAGAGCAAATTCTCTCTACCAAAATTTTCCACTGATACTATTAGTTCCATGTGACTGAAACAGAATTATATATAATCCTGGTTACCATCTATTATTAAAACAATTATGGTTGTGCAAATGGAGATCCCTGCCTTCCACCCAAGTTCAGAATATAATCGAGCAAAGGGCACAAAATATATCTTCTTGAATAATAAATATTAAATTAATTTTTTGAACTAATATCTACAGATTTTTCAAACTTATCCAAGGGTCCTTGGAGCCCTGGACTGCCATTTTCTCACATCACTATTATTTCATTCTTCCTATCTGTAATAATAAGAGCAACTCATCAGGAAAATCACCCATACACATATAGAGGTTAAAGTGAGGAATCCTTTGGAGTTCCCACAATATCATCATGTACATCTCTGTTAAAATATTAAAGGATACTGATTTTATTAATTGCCCTGTCTTTAAGGAAGGATGTGTTTTAGAACAATATCTAAACAGTTTCCCTAAAAGGAAATGTAGAAAGATCTTTAAAATTACTGTTATTAAGGTTATGCTTCAGAGTTAATTTCTAGGGAAGAAATCAAACACTGGAAAAGACTAGCGATTCATTTAAGTGGGGAATAGGTATTCACTTTTAGTTGGCCAAAGGTGCAGACTATGGGTTTCAAACAAAGTTGTTTATCAGAAATTGTAGATTTTTTGGGGGGCGGGGGTGGGTGTTGTAGATCTCTTTTTCTGGAAGAAGCAGGTTCTTACATAATTTGCAGTCTTGGTAAGTTTTTACACCATAAGTTCATAAATTTGGCTTTCAATCCTCAACATCCAGAATCAAAAAGTTATCAAGCTGCTTCAAAATCAACATTTGGGGGCAGTAGAGTTCCATTAGGCTTTCTCCCCACTGCCATCGCTTGATGTAATTGGCTCCAATTCTGTAAAAACTGGCAAGTTATTGCATGCATGCCTAAGACTTTGTTTTAAAAAGTAATTCTCTTTGAGATCCTGGAGTAACTTAGAAAGAACTTAAGCTCTCAGAATTTTGGATATTTTATTGGTAATGTGATGTTTAATCTGTTATCTTTGTAGCTAAGATACAAATGGACATTTTAAGCAAGAGTTACAAAGAGAGGGACAAAATGGCCTTATCAATTTTTAAGGACTAAATTTTGAACCTCAGTCAGGAGTCCTGACCCAGTTTGTTGTGGTAACTTTATTTCAGGCAACTTGTTGCTCATCTGTATTTCTTTGTTCTCGTCAGGGACACTTTAGTCCACCCTGATAGGCCTCCATAGCTTCAGATCTGGAAAGCAGACTCTGGAGTTTTTGTTCCTCACCTCTCAGAAGCACTGTATCTATGAATGGTGTTGCAGATGTTACACTCCCCCTCTCCACCTTCCCAGTTCCCACAGCCAGCTTTGAAGATTAGGGAATGTTTTTGCATCTCAAGTAATGTCCTTAATGAAGTCACCAAAGATTCTTCCACAGCTTTCTCTGGAGGTCAATGAATGCTGACTCACTCAATATTTACATAATTAAGGGGTATCATTCAAGTGGATACTTGTAAAACACCTACAATCTGATTCAAGGTGATCTCTGTTCTTCCTAAGACATAAGCTCCTGGCAACATAGAGCAACAGTTTTATTACCATTTTCATCTGTGCCATCCAAGGTACTCTGATATAGATTCTCTAGGAGAGACGGCAAGTAGCCTGAATTAATTCAACATATAACTGTTGTACTAGACATATTAGTAATACAAAAGGAATACATCAAATTTTAATTTTAGAAGCATCTCTCTAAAGAGAGTGTAGAGAATCAGTAGAAGAAAAAGAAGGGAGATAATTAGAAGGTCTTTGCAGGCACACAAGTGTCTTTAGGTTGTGTAGTGCTCCTATAACAGAATATCTGAGACTGAGTAATTTATAATGAACACAAATGTATTGGCTCACAGATCTGGAGGCTGGGAAGTCTAATATCAAGGCACTGGCAGGTTTGGTGATTCTGATTCCAAGTTATTGCCTTGAACGTCGTGTCCTTCTGAAGAGAAGAATGATTCACTATCACGTGGCAAAAGACATACTGACAAACAGGTAACGGGGCCAATATTGCCCTTTTATAACAGCATTAATCCCACTCATGAGGGTTCACCCCATCACCTAACCAAATCCTACCTCCTAGCACTGCCATAATGGAAACTGAATTTCAACATCAGTTTTGGGGGGGACAAATATTGAAATCATAGAACCAAGTAAAAAAATGGCAAGAGCCTAGATTAGAGAACTGACCGTTTAAGAATATATAGTTTGGCACCGCATGTTCTCACTCATAGGTGGGAATTGAACAATGAGAACTCATGGACACAGGAAGGGGAACATCACACTCCGGGGACTGTTGTGGGGTGGGGGAGGGGGGAGGGACAGCATTAGGAGACATACCTAATGCTAAATGACGAGTTAATGGGTGCAGGAAATCAACATGGCACATGGATACATATGTAACAAACCTGCACATTGTGCACATGTACCCTAAAACCTAAAGTATAATAATAAATAAAAAAAAAAGAATATATAGTTTGGAAGCGTTTTAGAAAATAGAGACAACACAATGCATACATTGATGTGACTGTTGTGGGAAAGGGATATATAACCAATGTAACCATAATAAGGTGGATGCTGATGATGCGATTATCTTGGATATATAATGTAGGAGAAGGAATAAATTTGGTAAGAGAATCATACACACTGTACTTCAAATAAGCTGAATTTTGCATATCTAGTGGGGCATTTGAAATAAATGTTAAGATTTTAGACATACGGAATTAAGTATTCCCGGCAGATTAATTGAAGTTCAATCCATGAGAATTTTAAAAATTTCAAAGACAGGTTACAGAGAGGATATAAGGGTCAAGAACAGACCTCTGGGGTAACATCAGCCTTCACAGGGAAAAGAGATGAAGGGATATCCACAGAATTATTAAAAAGTGAGCTTAGGCAGATTGGAGTCATCAAACAGAAGAAAATAGAGTTTTTTTTTTTTTTTAAGTGATCAAACACTACTCAGAAGCTGAGAAAGAAAAAGAATAAAAGTGACAAATATTGTTGAAAATCATGGCTATGGTGCAAGTAGTTTTATTAGATTTGAGGGTGGCAACAATGAAAAATTTTTACATAATTAAAGAGCAGAAGTTTCTTTTATATGGTCCTTCTTAAATCTGAAGATTTCAAGGTTTGCTTTTAGAAAAGAAATGACTTTTGAACAATCAAAAAATGATGAAAATATAAGTAATCTAAATCAATAAAAATACAGATAAAACATATTCAAGACAAAAAAAGTTTAAACTTACATGAATTCTTCAGGTATAAAGAGTAAACTAAAGTACTGAAATGAATCGTTCTGAACATTTTGAGAGTGCATTAGGGATCTACATTTTGCTGCCGTAGCCATTATAACCCTCAACTTACGAAATTTGCCAGCAAAAATACTTGATATATTTAAAATCATAGTCACAGACAATCACCTCTGATTTCTTTTCTTTAGCTACAATTTTAAGAGTGAAACATTCCTCAAAGAACATTTTCTTTTATTCATGACACTTTAAAAGGAATTTATTTTCCTGTGAGTATAATTATATGAGCAGATCACTCAAGCCTTTTCTATGAACAAAATTTTGAAGTTGGTATACATAATGTCACTGTACTAATGTGCACGATGTTACAATGATCTTAGAATCCCTTTACATTGATTATATTTAGCAGTTGGGTCCTTTAAAATTTGAACAAAATAATATATAAATTTAACAAAGAAGAATAGGAATTAATTAAATACACACATTCACTCAATCTTGTGTAACCTTTGACAATTGAGGATATTCACTGACCTGTATCCTAGAGGAAGAGAAAACATTAATTTGTATCTGTCTTGTCAGAAAAGAGGTGTTACAGAGACCTTAAGAAGGAGGGTGATAGGGAAGGCGAGAGAGAACATAGTAATTTAATACCCCTATGAGTACTTTTTGACTGAGGGATGCTCTAAGAAAATGATTATGTTAATGGAGGGAAGAGGACATACAGGTGAAGATACACCCCAAGTGAGAGAATATTCAATATGTTAGAGAGATGAGAGTATGGGTCACATGAATCATGTAGCTGGCCACTCCCAAAAGCTCCAGGAGGTTTCCTATCCCCATCTCAGAGATTATAAATAAAAGGTCAGATATTTACATGACTTATTGGATTTGTAAGCATCTTCAGCTTCGGTATATCATCTCACATTTAAAATTTGTCTCCATATTTTATTTTTCCTTAAACTAATTTCATATGCTTTATTAATTACTGTTTGTGGAGTAGGTTCCTACAGTTTTTCAGGTTATGAAGTGCCTCTCAGAGCATGTCAATTGAAACAGGGAAGCCCAAAAGAGAGATCTAGGCAGAAGCAGCAGGAGATGATTACAAGGAAATCATTAGACATGAAGCTCTTAAAGCCTTTTTGTCTCTTTATATTGTGGACAAAAATTCTGGACTTGAGTGAGAAAGATGAATAGCAGGAATAAACATAATCTGGGAAACAATTGTATAACAAAAACATAAAGTGTGTGGCTAGAAAAGGGAGTTTGGTGTTTGTGTACCTGAGCTGAAATCCATGTTCCAGCTGTAGTTTCTGTGACTTTGGAGGAGGCAATCCTCTCTGCAATTTAGACTTCTTTGCATGACCTGTTTACCAGACTCTATCTCCCTCCCTCATTCCTTCTTCTGCATTGTAGCTACTCCTTCTAATCCTTTATCTTCTCTAATGAGACATGCCTAAATCTCAAATCATAATACGTTTTATTTTATTATATTCCTATGACAACATGAACTTTCTGTTTTAACCTAATAATGATTTACTGTAATTATGTCCTTTCTTTAATAGTAATTCTGAAACTTTGTAGTATTTGTGGGGGCTAATGCCTGCCTTACTGTTCATTTTTTTCCCCTAGTGTTAGCATGTAAGTGCTTAAGAAATATAGTTAAATAATTTAATAAATTAATCAAATAAAAATTCTACTGTTATTATTTACTTGCTAAGGAACATCAGAATAAATGATTATTTTTGTACCAGAAGAGGGTAGTAATTACATTATCTAAGATTACTTTTGATTTTGCAATAATCTGTTTAAAGTTAACATGAAAGTTGGAGCACATAGTAGGATGTCTTAAGGAATAATTAAATTTTAATACTTGAATCTTCAACTATATGATAATTATGGGTTATTTAACCATTTGTTGAGTATTGAGCGATTTTTTTGTTTGGTCCTGGTGAGGAAATAAAAAATACTGAAAAACAAGTTATTGGAAAATCAATACTAAAGTATAGTTATAAACCAGTAACATCGTTTGTTAAGTCAAGCCTTTGGCTTCTTAAAATATGACGTTGTCAGGCCGGGCGCAGTGGCTTACGCCTGTAATCCCAGCACTTTGGGAGGCCGAGGTGGGCAGATCATGAGATCAAGAGATCGACACCATCCTGGCCAACATGGTGAAACCCGGTCTCTACTAAAAATACAAAAGTGAGCCAGGCATGGTGGCACGTGCCTGTAGTCCTAGCTATTTGGGAGGCTGAGGCAAGAGAATTGCTTGAACCCGGGAGGCGGAGGTTGGAGTAAGCTGAGATCACGCCACTGCACTCAAGCCTGGGTGACAGAGCGAGACTCTATCTAAAAAAAAAAAAAAAAAAAAAAAAAAAAAAAAAAAAAAAAAAAAAAAGAAGACATTGTCATGTTAAACTATTGATTGTGGTCTGTCATAATCAAATGCTTGAATTGGATGTTAGATTATAATAGTTAGGTTTTTAGACATTTATCTTAAACCTGTATAGTAAGTGAAAGTTTGGGAAACAAAAACTTCGCGTCAGTGGATTTTTTTTTTTTCCAAATTTAGTTTAGCAGTGAAGACAGAAATGACTAGAAAATACTCTGCTTCTGTGTTTTGCTAAATTACTAGGGCATGACCTAACAAGCCTTATGAAAGTGAACCTCTCGTACAGTGTCTGGTTCCCAAGAAACTCGGCCTATTGCAACTGATGCCAGAAATGAACTAAGAAAGTAGATAATGGGGTAATGTTTTGTGGCTGGGTTACTCACTGTAGGCTGGCAATAACGGTCCCTCACTGACAATTCTTATTGGTATACTACAGAGAGTTCTTAGTACAAGATAGATGTACAATTGTTAAAATTTTCACTTTTGATGAATTGGTATAGTATACTGGTGGAAGGTGATATATTAATTTGTGCAAAGTATACAGCATTTGAGAAATATGGAGAACATAGGAACTATTAGGACAATGGATTTGGGTAGCTATTTTTAAGCACTCTTGATGCTCTGGACGGAGAAAAAAATGTTGACAGCAATTAATTGGCAAGTAAATTTAAGTTCAAAATCGAGAGAGTTGCCGTGGTTGCATATAGACAGATTCTTATCCCTATCAAGGGAGAACAGAGAAAACTGAAGCCCAGAGCCTGGAATAAACTATCAGATAGTCTGAGCTCCCAAGGAGGTAAGTCTCATATGGCAGGTAAGTCTGGCATGCTAAAGTCGGGCTCCTGGTTGGGAAAGAATGAGAACTTAACCCATGAAAGGAGAAATTTGGGCTAATGCACTGAAAAGACTTGAAAGTCTATATTCGGACGGGCGCGGTGGCTCATGCCTGTAATCCCAGCACTTTGGGAGGCCAAGGCGGGTGGATCACGAGGTCAGGAGATGGCGACCATCATGACTAACACGGTGAAACCCCGTCTCTGCTAAAAAAATACAAAAAAAAAAAAAAATTAGCTGGGCGTGGTGGCGGGTGCCTGTAGTCCCAGCTACTCGGGAGGCTGAGGCAGGAGAATGGCGTGAACCCAGGAGGCGGAGCTTGCAGTGAGCGGAGATCGAGCCACTGCACTCCAGCCTGGGTGACTGAGTGAGACTCTGTGTCAAAAAAAAAAAAAAAAAAAAAGAAAGAAAGTCTATATTCTTCAGGACCTTCTGAGCCTGCAAAAAAGGACCAATATTCCCTATTAAATGCCATCTCTACATTTTGGTTGAATGAGATGTAGAGACCTCTCCTAAGACAACATGTGAGATCCCCAGAATAGACCTCAATTCTATTCCTTGCCTGAAATCCAGTAAATGGGGTTAAAGTATAACATGTTCTATCTAAATATAAGGAGAGTCTGATAAGAAATGAAAGAAACTATAACCTAAAAATTTAATATGACCCACCTTGTGCACAGGAGCAGAAGCCGGAAGAGGATGTATGGGATATATTTTCAAATGTACTTGATCAAGGGGTCATGAATAGGAGGTTGGATAAATTAGAGGTTATCAATTTGTGAGTATCTTCTAGAATACAAGAATTAATTTTCTGAAAGAAAACCAGGAGATTGTTTAAACATGCTACTAGGGTGGCTTTAAATGCATGAGAAAAAAAATGGCCTGGTAACTCACAAAATTTCTGGTTCAGTTATTACTTTTAACAAGTTATCTTATAGGCTACCTTGGACTTTCTACATCCATGTTGCCTGTGAGAAAAAAATTACCTTTTTATAGTCAGCATATATCGTATGATCCACCAAGTTCATTGCCATCTATTCAAGACTACATTTTCTTCACTGTCACTCTAAATTGTTTATCTTGTCCCTTTTCTTTAAATTGAGGATTCCTTTATGCCCTTATTTTTCTGTCTCATTTACTGCCTACCTTAGCTTTCCTCTTTTTCCACTTCTCTTATCAAACGCTAAATCATATTATGTGGCTTGGAACATATACCCTCCTGCATGGAGGTTACTCTCCCAACCTTCTTTCTGAAATGGATATTTACTTTTTCTGAAATGGATCTTTTTCACTGGATTTAAGTATACTTAATTCTCTGTACTTTGACACAAAAATAAAATACTTAAAAATATTTTCTACCATCCTTTTATACCCCAAGCAACTACCTCATTTTATTTCTTTTTAAGTGAAACTTCTAAAAAATATCCAAAGTGTTGGCCTTACTTCTCCACTCCTCAGTCAGTCTAAAACTACTATAACGCTAATTCCAAGCCCTATTACTCGCCAAGATTGTTCATTCCAGCTCAGCAGTAAACCATGTAACTAAATTCAGTGGGGATGCTTTATTCCTAATCTTGATACAGTCTCAAATATGAAACTCTCTGTTCCTTGGTTTATATAACAAATAATCTCCCACTTTTTCTCTTCCCTCTTTAACAAATTATTTGTGCTCTGGTTAGATGTGTTTTTTTCTCTATCCACGTACAAAATAGTTGAGTTTTTCAGTATACGTCCTGTGTTCTACCTTTTGCTCATGTTGTGATATCCCTGGGAAATGTTCATATATGAATGGAAATTACCACTTATCCAAAGATACCCAGTTTTTTATTCCCCACATCTCTCTTCGCTGAGCTTGAGGCTTATATTTAATTATCTACTTGAGTTCTTCTTCTAGATATTAAAACGGCGACTAAAATTTGACACATCAAAGCTGTGTTATTTCACTCCACTTACATGATTAGCTTCTTTTCATTGCTTTCTATATTAATCAATGGCACTATCATTCATCTAATGATGCATATAAGTTCTACAAAGATAGATATCATTCTGGACTCCTGATTCAACCGTAATCACTGTGCTATATGCAACACTTTGGTAGACTGAATAATGGTTCAAATTCTACATTCACCTGTAATATGATTATATATCCACACCATTACCCGTGTTATTTACAGTGTTTCGTTCATAGTTGCCAACATCCTGTATGTGGTTTAGCTTGCCCTTTTGTACTCTGGTGAACCACCTTAAAAACAGCATGTCTGAAACAGCAGCACACTCTATCCTAAGCCTCAGAATGAAGGCACATAGAGCAAGCCTGAACCCAATCAGTAGTAGCCTAGAGTCCAGTAAGGTTCAGACAGGTCCAGTCTAAACTACTTAAATGGCAGTTAACTTGCAGACCTATGAGCATGAAAATACCTGTTTGCTGTGGCAAGCCAGAAGGATTTTGAAATTTTTTGATATGTCACAGAATCTTGATGACTAAAATAATCATTACTATATATTTCACTTCCTGTATATCTCTTGAATTACTTTTCTTCATCTCTTCCTTCCATCCTAGTCAAAGCTACTCTTCTCTCTTATCAAAATACTTCAATAATTGCCTAATGACTCTACTTTATCTATTCGTTTCTCTTTATGCCTTGTCTCAACATGACTTGGAGAGTTATCCTTTAGATGTACAATTTTGATCAAAATACTTTCTTTTGCCTCCAACAATCTTTGATACTTACATTTTTAAATTGCCATTCTTTGCTTTTAATAAAATAGACAAAACTTCAAAAGCCTTTTATAATTGGGCTTGTTGGTCTCATTTATGCTCCCTGACACCCTCTGCTTCAACTTGGCTCTCTGTTTCCATCACCTTGTTATGTGCGCCTGGCATTGAAACTGTACCCACGTTTCTTCTGACTGGCACACACATCCAGTTTCTGCTTTTGAAGTTAACTCTCTGTTGCTCTTCAGATCTCAGGTATATTATCCCTTTAAAAATCCTTCACTTACTTCTTGACTTGTCAAAGCTCTTTCACACCTTCTCATTAACACTGGTTTTTCTACCACTGCCTCCAGAAGCAGTCTGCCAAAACTTACTTCTGCTACAAACTTTTACATTGATGTAGCACGTAGCCACATCTCATTCATTTTGAAATGAGACAACATATTTTTTGAAATTGTTGCTTGGTTTGCAGGCATACAGATTTGCTACATCTGATCTTGCATATATGCAATCAAAAATTTTTCCACTTTGAAGATCAGCCAATTATGTGTTATTGTTGCCATTGATTGCATCGGCTTAGTGTTATTCATTTTTAAAAGAATATTTTTCACATCTCTTAAAATATGGCCTAGAGTAGAATGTTAAAACTTGAAGTTAAAGCCTAGTCCATTTCATTTTATTTTCATACCTGTTGAGTCTAAATCAGCTCTCATTTCCAACACCAGAAATATAATGACTTTATTTTTGAAATATTTGAGGCTTTATAACTTTATTCATTCATAAGATAAGAAAAATTTAAAAAGAAACTGAGAGGAAAATTTGTGGAAAAGTGCTATATAATAGAAATACTCACTGAGTATATATATAGACAATATTTTTCTGAAATAAATCTTATTTTATTTTTATACTCTAATTTTTTTTCTTTTATCTTTTCAGTTGTAAGACTAATGAGTTTAATTCTGTAGGAGGAAGGTTGATATATGCTGGAACAAAAATGTAACCATTTAACCTTAACTGCCATTTAAAATCTTTTTTTTTTCTGTTTCAAGCAGAAAATAAACATCATTTCTTGAAATTAGATTTTAAAATTATTTAGCACAGTTGAATATGAGTCCATCTTATTATTCCTCCACAGGTGAAAAATCACTGACTTTACAAACTTTAGGAGGGGAAAAAGCCAATGTTATGAGATGTTCCATTCAAACCAAAGTTATAGGAGAAAGTCCATATTTTTTTTTTATTCCCATAAGAGCAGAAAAAAAAAAAGAAAAAAACTGGGACAACAAAAATAGGGCAGGAATATACCAACTTATTTGAGCCAAAATCTAGTACAAGAAACACTAGGAGGAAAACCAAAAGGAGGGAGGCTTTGGAACCCTGAGGAGGATACCATTGCTCAAGGGAGCCCCATTTATACACAATATTGGTGAGTGGTCTGCAAGAGCAGAGGATGGAAGGTTGGTTATAGATATGGCTGTTTGGTGTTTAAGAGATCCAGACATCTCTTTGCACTCCAGTGAGAAGAGAGAGAGAGACAGATGTGAAGAGGGCCATTAGATGATCATAGTTGTAGTGTACAGGTACAGACTAAAACCAAACTTACAAGTGGAGCACTTACTTTTATTTTTACCAACGAGCTTGATGAATAATTTGAGTAATTCACATTCTAAAGGTAATTAGACTTTCAGTTCCAGTTTGATAAGTTTCCTTTCTCACAAACAATAAGCCAAAGAAGCTAAAAATGAACAACTTTTCTTAGCTCAGTCAGGGAATTGAGGTCTCAGGACAAATCACTACCACCAAAACTGGATAGACAGGAGAATACAGAGAAGCACAGTTTAACTCAAGCAGAAGTCACTGCTGGAGCCAACAACTGGTAGAAACACTTAAAGGATAATCACTAAGTGCTGAAGACTGAGCCCTAGAAAAAGAAAGCCCTGGAAAGCTCTAGAAAGATAAAAACTTTTAGGGACTCTGGCTTAGGGAGGTCGTACACTTTTATGAATTTTTCTTCCAAGAAACTCACCAGTTTCTTAGGTTGACAATGAGAGAAAAATGCCCTCCAGACTCTGAGAAAAGGAAAAGTAACCTTTTAAAATATAGCCAGTTCATTCTGTTCTCCTTAAAAATAAATATTGTCATCAAAAGAGACCATTTTACCAGGGTTTATCTGACCTGGAAAAAGAGAAGTACCCAAATTATCAATATGGGTCAAGGGAAAAATTGACTTCAGCCTTACTGTCAAGCTTTTCTCAACTAAGTGTTGGCAGTGGGGAGGGAGAACTGAGTGGCACTTGCGAAGATCACAGCCCAAAAGATAAAGTCTTAATAAAAGATTAAGATGTAGCTATACAATTACAACTTTTCACCTCTCCCACAGCTTACCACCACATCAATAGGGCTTTTCTATAATAACAAAATTACAGCTGACATAACTGCAAAGTTTAGTTTCTATTTAACAATCAGTCTCTAGGGAACTAAAGATCACACAAAAGACAGAAACAAGGACACTAGAAAAAAAATCAGCCTGTGATGCCTACAGCTACAGAAAACACTAATCACAATAAACACAGCCTAATATCTCTCCAGATAAACATAAAAACCTCACACTAAGGACTTATTAACCTCAATTTTTATTTTTCACCTGCTACGTCATGCCTAGCTTTCAATGAAAATTACAAGATGTAAAGAAGCAGAAACACAGTCTGTGGAAACAACGCAAGCAACAGAACTGGACACATATGTGTCAGAGATTGAAATTATCAGAATAGGAATTTAAAATGTCTGTGATTAAACTGCAAAGAGCTTTAATGAAAAAAGTGGACAACATGTGAAAGGAGGTATGTAATGTATGCAGAAAGAGGAAAATTCTAAGAAAGAGTCAAAGAGGAAAGCTAGAATTGTTTTTTCAAAAGCTGTAATAAAAATAAAGAATGTCTTCAGTGATTTTATAAGTAGACTGGGCAGAGCCAAGGAGGAAACAGTGAGCATGAAGATATGTCAATAGTAATTTCCCAACTCAGAAACAAAGAAGAAAAATCATTTTTTTAAAAAGCCCAGTTTATAAAGAACTGTGGGAAACAATATGATAATGTAAGCACAATGAAAATTACAAAAGGAGAAATAAAAGGAAAAGAAAACCGATTTCAAGTTATAATGGCTGAGAATTTCCTAAAATATATGTCAGACGACAAACCACATATAGAGGACATTTAAGAACCCAAAGAAGGATAAAATCCAAAAAAAAAATCGCAACTAGGTATATAATATTCAAAATGTATAAAATCAAAGACAAAATGTTGAAAGAAGGAATGAAAAGAAACACCTTATGTACAGTGGAAGAAGGGTAAGAGTTATAATGAATTTCTCCTAAGAAACTAGGTAGGCAAGAAAAGAATGGAGTGAAATATTCACCATCAACCTAGAATTTTGTATCTAGTGAAATTATCCTTCAAAAGTGAAAGAAAAATAAACACTTCTCAAAAAAAGAAAACTTGAGGGATTTTGCTTTCAGCAGAACTGCCTTGCAAGAAATATTAAAAGAGTTTCCCCTGAGGAAAGAAAAATGATATAGGTTAGAAACTCCTGAATGAAGAGTGCTAAAAAATATATGAAAGTAAAATAATTTTTTGTTATTAATTTATCTAATAGATAAGTTTGTTCAAAATAATATTAGCAATAATATATTTTTTATAACTTATCTATAAGTGAAATGAATTACAGCAATATCATAAGCAGAAGAAAGGAACTGGAAATACTTTCACTGCCTTCTTTCAACATTTTCTTTGTATTTAATTTTCTACACTTTGAATATGAAATGCCTACTCATGGAGTTTTTTAGAATTTATCCTTCCAACAAATGTTTATAGAAGCTTTACTCATAATTGCCAAAAACTGAAAATAACCAAATGCACATCAATGACTAAGTGGATAAACAACCTGTGGTGTATCTATAAACAAAAATTTAGCTTTATAAAGAAATGAGCTATCAACCATGAAAAGACATGAAAGAAACTTAAATGCATCTTGCTAACTCAAAGAAGTCAATTTCAACAGGCTACACGCTAATCCAATGTGATTCCAAATACATAGCAATCTGAAAAAGGCAAAACTGGAGAGAATCAAACTAAAGATCTGTTATTGCCAGAGTTTTGTGGGGAGAAAAAGGAAGGATAGACAGGTGGAACACATGAAATATTTAGAATAATGAAATTATTCTGTACACTGTAATGGTGGATACATGATATTATGCATTTGTCAAAATCAATAGAATTTACTACACAAAGGGAAAATATGAATGCATACCGTGTAATTTAGTTAATAATGTAACAGTATTGATTCTTCTACTGTAACAAATAAAATACGTGATTGCACTATTATTATATCACTTTTAAGAGTGATATAATAGTGAGGGAAACTGTAGGGAGCAAAACAGGTGTGAAGAAGCTTTGTACTTCTCAATTTTCTGTAATCTGAAAACTGCTCTAAAATTGTCTTTTTTAAAAGGTAATAAAAGTAGGGTGTCACGAGTACAGGTAGCATAAAAGAGACAATCACTATAGATATGTAAATTTTGTAAAATTGAGCTTCTGGATGAAATGGTAGGTTGGGACAAGTCAATGCTCCTACTGGAAAAAAATACATTATAAAAGTAATATTTTCATTGCAATCAAAATGCTTCAGAAGCACTTAAGACTAAAATGAAATAAACACATGAGTATCATCAGATTTATATAACAATTGAGGCCCTTAGTCATTGTTCTATCTTTTTAAATAGTTTCCTCCGATATAATATGCAGAGACATCCATGGCTACCATCTAACATCAAAGTCTTATAAGGAACCCATTGAAAGATACAGACTGAACTTTCAGTGTTTAATGTATATGGCTCTAATTGTTTCAAGCCTTTAGAACTATTCCACTATATGGGCTGCTTCTTCTTCTTCTTCTTCTCCTCCTCCTCTTCCTCCTCCTCCTCCTCCTCCTCCTCCTCCTTCTTCTTCTTCTTCTTCTTCTTTTCTTCTTCTTCTTCTTCTTCTTCTTCTTCTTCTTCTTCTTCTTCTTTTCCTTCTTTTTTATTTTTGCATCAAATCTAAATTAATAATTAAACTGTTTCGTCTGGCTGAACCCGTGGCTGCAGTAGCTCCAAAAGTTGCAGCAGGGATTTCCACACGGGAGTGCCCCAAACCATGCTCAGATGGAGCCTGTTGAGATTCCAAAGCAAGAGGCACTAAATGCCAGGGTGATCAGTCCTAAGCCTTTGTTAGGGAAACTTACCGAGCGCTGTAGCAATGCTCACAAAGGACTGAAAGAGAAAAGGGGTGCTCTACCTAGTTATGTCCCCGGTGAGGGGGTCAGGGTAGGGAGTTTATGTGAAGGTTTAAGGAGTTTAGCTGAGTCTGGGATGATGTTTGTGCAACAACCTAGATACTTTTATCAGTTCCTGGGAATGAATTGTCAAGGCCTCGTTTGGATTCAAGCCTTCAGGAAAAACCTGTAGCTCACTGGGTCACAGAGTGATCAAAGCACTCTGTAATTTTCAGTCAAGATGACACAGAAAGAAGGCACAAGAACTGGAGACCCTATGTATAGGATTAAAACTGTCAACCAAATATCTTTATTGATCTGCTGGGACTGGAGAGAACTTTCATTCCAAAGTGAATCTAGTGATATGAGACCTGGTTTGGGCAGTCTCTGAATATAAATGTCAGACTTCTGTTTCTCTATTAGATAGCCTTTTTTTTATTTTTTATTTTTGATTTTTTTTTAAGACAGGACCTCACTCTGTGGCCAACACTGGAGTGCAATGACATGATCACGGCTCACTGCAGCCTCGACCTCCCGGGCTCAAGGCATCCTCACACCTCAGCTTCCTGAGTAGCTGGAAAAACAGGCATGTGCCACCACTCCCGGCTAACTTTTGTATTTTTGGTAAAGATGGGGTTTCACCATGTTGCCCAAGCTGGTTTCAAACTCCTAGGCTCAAGCAATCTGCCAGGTTCGGCCTCCCAAAGTGCTGGGATTATAGGTATAAGCCACTGCACCTGGACAGATTTATTCTTCTTTAGTATATCATCCTTCCAATCAAACCCGTTAACAAAACATCTTTTGGTTAAATTTAGGGCTTCCCTTGTATTGAAATGCCTATCATTTACTTTGTTATTAAAAAAATTAATGAAGGTGCTTCTCACATTTTTTTTGTCAATAACCAGGTTTTTGAATTTACAAATTCAGATCCTGTTTATATTCAGATTAGAATTCAGAGCTAAACAGAAATGAAGTTTTAGGAATCATTACTGTGAATACGGATCAAAAATGTTATGTAATAAATTCCATTTGTTTTCCAGTAAAATGTGGTTTTTAAAGTAATTAGAAAAAATCCAACTGTGAATAAGACAGTAAGATCTCTAAGATTTGCAATATCTTTGCTAAAACACCTCCTTTTGGTTTACTTTACTACCAATATCAGCTACTCTAGAAAATTGAGGTTTCAAATCCATTGTGAGAATCAAAGTCCAGGTATCCAGAGGTGCTAGCTTCCATGGAGAGTAAGAATCCGCTGGCTTCCCTCTCTCCCCTGTCATTTTGTTATATGTGGGTACTTAACACTTGAAAGAATCTCTAGCAGCCCTGCCCAAGGATAGCCTGTTTTTATCCTACAGAACAGTTTTATGTAGACAAAATCTTCTCTACAATAGAGCTGGCAGATTTTCCCAGCTGTTTTTTCCAGGACCTTATCACTCTGTGCCTCAATTCTAGGGAAAGGAAAAACCCTTGAAAATGATTGAGAGAATTCCATTAAATCAGGTATAGTATACGGTCTCAGCCCAGAATTCCTGGGACTGTCAGACATACATTTAAAAAGAAAGATTCCATGTATGCTTCTGAGTGTCATTTTAATTTTTAACGAGGCTAGTAGTTAAGCTCTAGGCCATTTTGACATACTAGATTGTTGAATCTTGGCCAGTGAATTTGTTTATTTTGTTTTTTAGTTTGATTCATCTACTCTACTTGTCCAGAGGACTATCATAGGAATCTGCAAACATTTTCATAATAGTTACAATAGAAATGAAATGACTTCCGTTGTCTTATTCAACGTGCTCTGGTATCCTAAAGGCAGGAATTACATGTATTAAGAGAAGCTATCATTGTCTGATTATTGGCTTATAAAGAGGGAAAGACTTTAAGCCATCCAGACATCATGCAACCAGAATTTAATACAATCTCTAACTTTTTGCAAGGATTAGTTTTATGAAATCCAACTGACACCAGATTACCAGTAAAGTTGGTCAGGAACAACTTTCTGGATTTATTTTGGGAATAACCTTTAAGAATTCTGCAAACACATAACACATTTCTTAAATGTTTTGAATAATTTTGTCTTTTTGTTAGGCTTAGTAACTGTCTACTGCCTTCAAAATTCTCCTATAGTCAGATAATGTTGTTGACGATGCAACAATACTAACCAAGCAAATAGTAACTATGATATAGAAATTATTTTGTGTAATAAATTCCATAGTCCAGTTAAATTTCTTTTAGCTTCTTTTATCATCCATTTGTCCATTTTCTTTTGTATAAAATATATTTGAAAATGAATAAATGTTCCTTATTTTATTAAAAGATGAATTTCTAAGCTTGGGACTTGCCAAGTTTATCAGCTTCTGCAGTTCTATAGCAAAATTATTTCCATTAGAAATTTCATCCTGTAGTATGTGAGCTGTATACTGATATCCAAGCAGGCAGTTGTGAAGCCTCTAACAAATAACCTACCAATTTCCAATTTTTCAAGAGATATTCTAGTTCTCATTGAAGTAAAAGAAATCCCCTCTTAAAAAAAATTCCTCTATTGCATGTCATTGACACCAAGCATATATCTATTACTAGAATATATATTTACTTTAAGGCCAGTTTTAAAAAATACTTTTCTACTAACTGCTATTAAGTCATCTGCTTGTGCAGACTTAATTCCAAACAAAACATAAGCTTTTCAGGTTTTATAAGTCACAACTAGGAAGGCTTATCTAGGCTGTGTTATTTTTCCTGGGGGTATTATCAATAACTATGATCAAATATGCAACATGAATATGAATATCAAATAAATTAGATTGGGTTTTTCCAAATTCGTAACCTTTAAACCTGGAGGAGAGGCCATAGCCTATTTCTATTGTTCAAAAGCCTCTTCAAATTCTAAAGACCAAACCAGAGGATTATCATTCGGTTGCTCCATAGGAGATTTTACCACTCTGCAAAAGTTAAAATTTACTGTCTACAATATTACACAAGTCCCATAAGGTGCCTACATTTTTTGTTTGTTTGTTTTTGTAGTAGGACATTTTATCTGCAAAATGAGCTGATTCTTGGACCTAACATACTATGGCCTATAGCTGTTAACTCATTTCTCAAATATTTTACTACAGTTTTGTAATATTGCAATTTGTCTAGTGGGGTTTTGTACCCCTTTGAAGCAAAGGATCAATTTTGTTTATCTATTTCTGAGGCATAAAACACTACATATTGGAAAAATTATAGACCTCCTGTAAAATATATATAAAAAAAATTATATATATTTTATATAATAAAAAATTATATATATTATATATAATATAAAAATTATATATATTATATATAAATAAAAAAATATATATATTATATATAAATAAAAAATATATTATATATAAATAAAAAATTATATATAATATTTATATATAATATATTTATATATTATTATATTTATATATAAAATACAATATAAAATATTTTATTGTATTTTATATTTTGTAGACTGAGAAAAAAAAGAACTCAAAACTTCTTTTTACTCTTTCATTAGCAAATGCAAACAAGAATTTAGACTCACCCACTAGAGGAATAAAAAGAAAGAAAGGAAGGAAGGAACCAAGGAGGGAAAGAAGGAAGGGCAATAAATTGCAGAATACATGTATTACAGAGAAATACTTTGCAGACAATGGTAACAAAGTCATTAGAATAGTTGAAGGGTTAGGAATTACAAAGATTGGTGGATAAAATCTTGTCCAAATGTATGCATTGGTCAACCATGTTCATTAAATTAACCTTTCTTCCTTATTAGAAGTATGGAGGTACTACAGGGTAAGTGCTTCTTTTTTTTTTTTTTGAGACGGAATCTCGCTCTGTTACCCAGGCTGGAGTGCAGTGGCACAATCGCGGCTTACTGAAAGCTCTGCCTCCCAGGTTCACGCCATTCTCCTGCCTCAGCCTCCCGAGTAGCTGGGACTACAGGCTCCCACCAGTATGCTTGGCTAATTTTTTGTATTTTTAGTAGAGACGGGGTTTCACCATATTAGCCAGGATGGTCTCGATCTCCTGACCTTGTGATCCTCCCGCCTCGGCCTCCCAAAGTGCTGGGATTACAGGTCTGAGCTACCACACCCGGCCGCTTCTTTTAAATATCATTCCTTGTTTAATTTTTTAGAACTGGTTTTATTATTTTTTAAATTAAGCTCTTGACAAAGAATACTATTTTACATGTAGGCATGGCTTATGCTTTTGCTGAACTATTTTTTCTTGGTTCTATATTTTGAATAATAGCAGTATCACTATTTCCTATGGCCCAAGGTAATGCAATGATTTGTCTTAGATCAGGATACTTTTCTAGCATAGTGTCAGACTGCTTTTCTCTGCCATACTCCTTTCAGAAGGCACCTTGCAACCAAATCTGGGGCATTTTCCCCAAGGAGTTTCTTCCATAGACACTCCATCGGGAGCAAAGAATATGACAGCCTTTATGTTGCACAACAAGTCTCTCTCCAACAGATTTACTGGAGAATCAAGAGAAAGTAAAAACACATTTCCTTAATAAGAGAACCTATCTATATGAGAACTAGGAGGAAAAAGTGGAAAGCTGACCCAAAATGCCAACAATTTGTGTTGATCTATTACCACCAAATAGAAAGTGAGAAATATCCAAGAAAATTACAGAATATCTATCTATCTATCTATCTATCTATCTATCTATCTATCTATCTATCTATCTATCTATTATCTATCTATCTATCTATCTATCTATCTATCTATCTATCTATCTATAAAGGCAAAGTTAGATTATCTTGAGGGAAAGTATTGACATATATAGTTTACCAGTTCCTACTTCCAATATTTTTCCAATTTTGAGCCATATGCCAAGTATTCCCTACTTTAGACTCTTGTCTCTGCAATTCCTACAACCTTTTCTTTAACTTGGGTTTGGATAGCCCTAATGTAGACCAAGAAGAAATGAGATAAAGGTTGCTAAGACTAGAGCATTATTTTGATCTGCCTCTGGGTTCATACCAGTGAATTTTGAGAAAATCTCAACAAACTGCTTATGGAAGTCAATGAAGGACTCACCTGTCTTCTAGGTACATGGCTGCAACCTCTCCCAGCTCATCTTTGCCAGGAAGGGTTTAAGTATGGCCTCTGGCCACTGCTCTTGAAACATCTCTAAAACTCTTAGTTCTTCCATAGTTAAGGGGATAATGGATAGCTGGTTTTCACTGGCCACCAGATTCCTTGATGTGGTGATCTTCTGGACCCCAACACATTACCTTGCTGGGATCTGAATGGAAAGGGCTGGGTTTTCTCAAATTGAAAAAAGAAAAAAAAAGTAAAATGCATGGCACTTTGGTTTCCCTTCCTGTTATGACATTCATCAGTTTAACACCCAGTTATGTCGTCTTTTTCTAAGTGAGCAGTGCAGCTACTCTCCATCTTGTTTTCATACAAGGTCACAATCTCTGTGCAACTTCCTCATTATTCCTTCCTTAGGTCTCTTTATCATATCTGCTTTGTAGCTACAAGATGTGCAGATATTAAGGGGCTCTGGAGATGGATTCTGGCCTAAGACATGAAGTGGCTCAGGACTAGGCCATGAGGCACACAAAACTATGTCCTCAAACACAGCAGGTAATTCATTTCAGTTAAAGAGGCTGTGCCCTCATCTCTCTTTACAGAGAAATCTACAAAAGAGGGGAACAATCCATCACCTCCCTCTTCCTGTGACTTAGCTTGAGACAGTGGCAGTGGCTAGAGTTGGAGGCAGTAGGGGTCAGGGGAGAAGCAGGAGAAGCAGAGGGAGCAGGGACACCCCAAAAAAGGAGGAGGAGGTTTCTGTAAAAGGGAAAGTGTCTTCAGTTCTCCAATTTCCTCTCCATTTTTTCCTCAATCTTTTCTTCTGGGATTCTGAATCATCATTTTTTCCTTAGAATTCACTTCATTGCATAAGTACCAGTAATTCATTTGCTTGGGATAAGGCCTATCTAAGAGTCTCAGTAAATATGTTAATTTATCCACATAAAAAGAACTGACTTGGGTGTGGCCACAGACCTTCAGCTGTCCCTTAGTTTAGGGTCTTTCAGACATCCTTGTCAGAATTGTTGGGGAAATGTAATTAAAACCAAAATTTCCGGCTGGATGCGGTGGCTCACGCTTATAATCCCAGCACTTTGGGAGGCTAGGGCAGGTGGATCACGAGATCAGGAGTTCGAGATCAGCCTGGCCAAGATGGTGAAACCCCATCTCTACTAAAAATATAAAAATTAGCCAGGCGCAGTGGTGGGCACCTGTAATCCCAGCTACTTGGGAGGCTGAGGCAGAAGAATCGCTTGAACCCAGCAGGTGGAGGTTGCAGTGAGCCAAGATCGTACCACTGCACTCTAGCCTGGGTAACAGAGTGAGACTCCATCTTAAAAAACAAAAAAACAAAAAAACAAAAAAAACACAATTTCCTCTCAACCCAGAAAACCTCACCTAGAAGTTAGAAAACAAAGAAAACAATTTCATTATTAAATAAGTATTAATCCAGAATATAGTGTACATCATGGCCAATTTCCTAACAGATTGCAAAGATATAAAGGATTTTCACCCTTTTATATAGTGAAACACATACAACCCATTACATACATGTTTTCCATATAAACAATACCTAGTACTTGCTCTAAGAAATGGGAATGCGTAAAGTCTCTTCTGTTTTCAACAGGGAGAATTATTTCTGATTTTTAACTTGTCTTTCGCCTTATAGGTCACACCATAACTTCCATGCTTTTCTCTTTTTTGCCTTTTATTCTGACTGATTGAATTTACTGTCCTTGAAATGTTTTGCATCTATTAATGTACAGTGACTGAATTATATACTTAAACTTCTTCCAGAACAATAAAGGAGCTAAAACACTTTCTCCTATTATACCCCTTGTGACATATGAGCATTTAAATAATTTTTATTTGGACATTTTAGCAACATAATTAAGACTGCATTATAGCTTGTATACATTCATTAGTAAAATTTGCACGCATGACAACTTTTATTTCTCAGATATTTATTTTAATGTCTTTTATCTTTTCCATATTACTGAAGTATATGCTTAAAATTCATTTAGTGGGGATATTTATGTGGTTGTCTCTAATTTCGTCCATCCAAAATATTTTTGTTTTTTTCTTTTATAAAATTTGTTTTGCTGGGTTTCTGATTATTTATTGATAAGTATTATAGAATTTTGAGGATATTATTTTACTGTTTTTTAATTTCAGTTAATGTTGTTTTATAGTCTACTGTCGGTTCCTTGCATATGAGTTATCTTTTCCTCTGTCTAGTGTTAAGATAATTTTTTTCCCAAAATCCCTCCTACATTTTGTTTACAAAATAACCCTAACTGGATTTATTTTTAATTATAAGGCTCTGAGTACAACGTGTTCTCTTTATCTGTTGATTCATGCCTACCATCACGTTGTAAGCAAAGGCGTGACTGTTATACTGTCCATTTAACTGACCTTTTAATATTATGAAATGCCTCCTTTATCTGTATAGTAGAGTCTACTGTGCCTGATACTGTTATAGCCACACAAAATTTCTTTTGGTTGATGTTTGTGTGATGTCATAGATGGAATTTTGCTACCCTGCATAATACCCACAATGACCTTCACCCTGTAGTGTCTAGTGTAGAGCTATGTTACATTAAATGGCAAAATTGACTTTGTAGAGGTAAGTTGTTTAAAAAATTGCTTTATATACAGATAAGGAAGATGTGCTGAGAAGATACAAATACATGGCACTGTAGACTTATTTATTCTGTGTTCTGGGAATTTAGCAGATAGTTGGCTTAGCAGCTCTGAGTGGTGGGCTCAACAGAAGAACAAGCTGATAGAAGTTCTTAGGCTCTGAGTCTCCATTCTAATCAAAGTACTTCTCCAACCAGAAGACTTCCATTGATCCATAGTCGCTTAGATGTTCTGTGTTTGCCATGAGTATGGGACTTCAGTCTTCTGGAAAGATGGCCGTGGTGCCTAAACACGTCTGTGCCTGGCATCACCTCGGGTTAGTAAAGGTTTGGGGGTTGCATGTGTTCCTCTACTTGGAACAAGGCCTATCTAAGAGGCCTCTATCTCCTCTTAAACATCTTTTTTATGTCTGTGCTATGTAATATTTCTGATAAGTGTCTGTGACTCCTTTGCCTCACAGCTATTCGCCTTCTCTGTTTATAAAGAGGAGCCCTAATTATATTGTTTGGCTTTCTTTACACTTACATTAAAGATTTTATTTGAACAGAGGATTCTCTGGTTTTAAGATATTGAAAAAAAAGAGAACATTTTATTAGACAAGCAAGACCAAACGCAGTGGCTCATTTCTGTAATCCCAGAACTTTGGGAGGTGAAGATAATAGGATTGCTTGAGGCCATTAGTGGAAGACCAGTCTGGGCCACAAAGCAAGATCCCTATTTCTACCAAAAATTTAAAAATTAACCAGGCATGGTGGTGGCATGTGCCTGTAGCTACTCGGAGGAATCTCTTGGGCCCAGGAGTTTGAGGCTGTAGTGAGCTATGATCACGCCACTGCACTCCAGCCTGGGTGAAAGGGGAAGATCCTTTCTCTTACAAAAAAGAGAGAAAAGAAAAGAAAGAAGGAAGGGAGGGGAGGGGAAGGGGAAGGGGAAGGGGAAGGAAAGGAAAGGAAAAAGAAACATGTTTGGTTTTGGGGGAGAATGAGTTAGAAAACAAAATTTTAAAAAAGTAAAATAATGACACTACCACCATCTCCACCAAAAACACTAAAAAAGGTTGTGGGAAAATGGATGCAATAGTCCTTTAAAATAAATACATATTTTTATATTATCTTTAATAAAATTTGAGGGAAATATTAAGCACTATTTAAGTGTTTATAAAATAAAAATTAATAAGTGCATGAGATACCCTAAAGCTTCCAGACCTTTGACCTTCGAAATGTTTTTAGTTGCCAGAAAAATGGCAATACTTGTTTAAATTATTGACCATTAGAGTCCATGACATTTTAATATATCAACACATTTATCAAATTCTCTTTTTGGCATTGCTTCTTATATCCTCATTTTTGCTTGTGGGTTCATTGATTATTTTTTCCTGAAGTATATCTTTCAAGTATTATTTAACCATAATCTATGATTACATTAGTCTCCCAAAAATATTATTGATTCACTTATGCTGTTCAGCTAGAGAGTACAGCTGGGCATACAAGTAAGTAGACAGCTACTTTCTCTCAGTACTTTAAAAATAAATGTCCATGCTTTATGGTCTCTAGTGGGATTTCACTAATTTATACATATTTTATTTGCTTTTTAAGCTTTACATCCCAGATGTTTTAGTTGTAATGATTCCCTTTCATTTCAATTTTACTGTTTTTCAACATTTCTGATTTTTTAAATTACCCTATTTTTCATTGTACTTTATCTCCCTTCTTTTTATTATTATAGTAATTTAAGCCACACTTATTTATTTCAGTTTTTGTTTGTTTGTTTGTTTGTTTGTTTTGAGATGGCATCTTGCTCTGCCACCCAGGCTATAGTGCAGTGGCACAATCATAGTCACTGCAGCCTGGAGCTCCTGGGCTCAAGCAGTCCTCTAGCCTCAGCCTCCCAGTGTATGCCACCACACCCAGCTAATTTCTTTATTTCCTTTATTTTTGAGTGAAGGGGCCTCACTGTGTTCCCTAGGCTGGTCTCAAACTCCTGGGCTCAAGTGTTTCTCTGGCCTCATTCTCCCAAAGTGCTGGGATTACAAATGTGAGTCATTGTGCCTGGCCCAGATTTTCTTTTACCTCAATTTTGTTTTAGCTCTCTCATGTTTTGTGTGTGTGTGTGTGTGTGTGTGTGTGTGTTTTCCATTGTATGAAATAAAATTTTATTTGGAAGCTCCTCTTTTGCACAGTTGCTTTCATCTCCCTCCATTCGTTTCTATAGCAGTGGGGAAAATATAGCTACAGAATAATTTTTTTTTCCATTGGCTTCTGAGAGCGTTGGTTGTCTCCAGTACAATTCATAAGCCAATTTTCTTCATTTACGTCTCTTGACTCATCAGAAATATAAATTGAGATTCCATACCCATGAAGGCATTTTTTCACTGAAGGCATTTTTTAAAAATACATGAATTTCTGAATTATAACAAGTTTTCCTGACACTTCCTAAGCCAATAGGTCCTATAATAATTCCTTTACAAGGGAGAAGTCAACATTTTTTGTAAATGTCAACATTTTTTGTAAATGTCAGCCTTTTAAAAGTACTTTAGTAAAGGGTCTTTAGTTCTAACACCCTCCCTTGCATGAGCCTAATTCCACCTTTCCTGTCTTCTAATGGGTATTATCTTCTGGTTCCTATTGTCATTATCTGATCCTTATGAGCCACCATGTAATTAGTTGATACATGTACCACTAACTTACATCTCTCTTCATTTATGGAAGTTGGAGGCGTCCTTTTCTTTTTTATATTAACTCATTTATGGGTTAAACATCTTTACCTTTAATCTATGATTTCAATATATTTGTATTTAGAGTGAGGGTTGTAGGAGGAAAAAAATGGAAGGAACATCTGTAACATCTCGGTAGGTCCTTGTACAGGAAAAAATCTGTAAGTAATTTTCTGTATAATGTGTGGTGAAGCTTTTAGAATCCCTGTGAAGAAGACAAAAAGACCAAGAAAAGTACCACTTAGTTTTGCAAAGGAAAACCAGGGACAATAATTAGAACGAGAAGGGGATGAGGAACTGTGATGTGTAGGAGCTAAAGAACTTGTGTAATAATAAAATGTTAAATCTGTTTTGGTAGTGTTCTGTCTTTCTATACTATGTATATATTTCCTCAGAAAATATTTCTTTCTTAGAATGGATTTAGGCTGTGTTATGCCTGTGAAGCAATATTTATTCTTCTGCAAAGGTGAGTGCTTTGTGTTATATTGTATTGTTTTTGAGCAATTGCAGAAGACTACAGAAACTCTGTTCAGGTCTTTTCTGTACCAGAATCAAGATGAAAGATTGATGAAAGTATCTGGACTGGACTTAATAAGGACTGTCTTGATTGAGCAGATATTGGTATTATATAAGCTCTTGAGAAACAGGAAATATTTCTGGAGCTTCTCATTCTTTAACTTGGAAAGAGTTTCAAATAGAAACTATCCATTTACGTTTTGTTTGATTGGTTGAGTTTTTTGTCTGGTTTTGGTTCTGATTGTGAATAATCTCTTTCCTTGGATTTTTAAAACTACATGATAAATTTTGTTAATATAGAAATAAATATTCATTCTGTCAAACATTTTTGGGACAAGAAATATGACCTTGGAAGTTGAATAGTATTTGAGGGTGAGAAGGAAATTTATTTTCTTCCTGCTTCCTCATTCACTCTGAACTACAGTCTGAGCAGATCATGTGTGCTTAAGGGTACCCAAAGGTGAAACTGAATTTTGACACAGAAAGAGTGACAGGACACAAGAAATCCCTTAGACTGTTAGAAAGATGTCTAAGAAGGCCTCACTACTAAATAGTCAACAGAACATTAGTATACCAGAAGCAGCATCACCTGGAAGATCATACCCCACCTCATACCCCACCTCAGACCACAAAGTCTTAATTTCTCATAAGATTCTACAATGATTTATAATGAACATTTAGGCTTGAGAACCCTGCTGTAAAAAACCGAAACGAGATGTGTCAGAGTTGTAGATGTTAATTTCTGTCAAATCCGTTTGCTAATCTTAACTATTTGCATAATCCATTTAATAATATCCTTTTATTATCTTAGAATCTTTAGGAAAGTGCTATTAAATTATCTTGGCCTAGTGTCATAAGGACAGAAGAAAATTAAGCTATGCATGTTCAACTGCTTTGGGTCAGAGTGACAAAACTTGAGATAAATGTTATTAGAAACCACTATGGTAAGAAACAGGAGCTTTAATGGTCAGTGTTAACTGCCAAAACTGCAGGAGATAATGAGATGCTGCATGGTCAGGACCCATAGCTATATAGAATAGAAAGCATCTTAAGATCAAAGGTAGTTGCACAGACAGATCTGCATTGACTTGATACTGTGCTGTATTAATCTTGACATCTTTGTTCCTTGCACACTGCCATAGTGCCTGTTGTTGGGACTGGATAAATGTTTGTTGAATTAAACTGAAATACAGTGACTAAAAGCTCTTGACATGGTATATTATTTCATATTTTATTCATTTTATTCTTTAGTGGAATTATATTAAATCTACATGTCTGAGTCTTTTACAAATTGATTTTTATTCAACTCTCTGAAGTTTTACACAATAAGCTTATGTTCTTATAATAAAGCAGCCCTAAAATATTACATTATTTATTATGATAAAACAACCTCAATTGTCCAACATCTTATTTCTTCTACATGTTAACTCCACTTACGTGTTTAAAATATCTAACCACTAGGTGTCATTTATCTGGATGCTGCATGATTAAGACCACCATACTCTTATCAAGCATACAGGTGTCAATGTCTATTTTAAAGAGGAGAGAACTCAAGAAGTTCTGTAGAAACTGCTTTCTTCGTCATATCTCAAAGGATTTTCTGAGGATTTCAGAGCTGCCACGAGTTGAGAGAAGTGAGCCAAAAAAACTCATCTGAAGTGTTTGGACAGATGAAATCAATGGCTGCTGATTAAATGACAGGCACACAGCAAGTACACTGTAAAATAATTAAATAGTAATTGAAAATACCTGCAGAAAGTTTGATTAGAATCTGAGGAACTAACCAAAGTAGCCAGATAATAATAAATGCATTTCCAAAGCCTGTTTAATTCTATCAATGTACCTTAGTAAATATGTAGTTAGTCTCATTAAAAGAATTAATGTAAATGCATTAAACTTTTCACAGTAAAAGTAGTGTTTTGGAAAACCTTGGGTGTACCTGAAGTTATTTTCCTTGGGGTTCCATAGTAATGGGTTATTTAACCTATATTTTGGAAATGTTTTAATTATTGTATTCAACTCATTATGTCATATTTTGCAAAACTGATAAAGTTAAAATGACATTTTTATTACATGAATTCAGATTATAGACATAGAGATGCTTCAGGTAGCTGTGTTCTATAAAGAATATTCCAAAATATTATCTTGAAGCCCAGTGTAACTGAAAATTATATCATTGAACTCTGTCAAAATAAGGGCACCAATCTGTATAAAATACAAAGTCAAATATATAACTATGTATAAAAACGAATAAAAATGTTCTAGGCATGATATAAGAAAGTCGAAGATTCGAGAAGTAGCTGAGAATTTCAAATGTACTTGGACAAAGACATCAATCAGCTAATGATGGCACTTCTACATGCCCAAACAATGCGAATATTATTAAGACCTCAAATCACAAAATAAACAAATTGTTTCCCACTTAATGAAATTACAGCCTGTGATATGGATTTTCAAGGATATGAGCAAGAAGACAGAACAAAATGAGCCAAGATCAAGATATATGTATCAGAGACCTGGGGAGAAAGGATGAAAAATACAATCTCAAGAAGCAACATAAATAAAGCTTAGCAACTATAACATAGAAATTTCAGGTAGACAGTCTTAATCGATGATCATTTTAGGTAGACAGAAAGACCTGGAACTCTAGTGACAAGGACTCAACGGGATGAAAAAAGGGGGGTGCTTAAAGAGGCAGACATGAAGATTAAGGTCCACAGATGAATTAGGATTGGGATTGGGGGATTAGTAGTCAGGATATCAGAATTTGGGCAACCATACATGGAGGTCAAAATTTGGGTTCTAAATATAAGTGGAACTGATTTAGTTCTTAGCTATGCTTTTGAAAACTGGCCATCTTTTCAGACATCTTCTGAAGAATGTACTGTCAAGCTTGGTGTGTTCTATGAAGCTCTGGAGTCAATTTTGGCTTGGTCATCTTTATCCATGTGTCCCTGGGAATGTGACTTAATTTCTGTGTGTGTGTGTGTGTGTGTGTATGTGTGTGTGTGGTTTTTTTGTTTGTTTTTATCTTTTTTTGTTTTTTTGGTTTTTGGTACACCTTCAAAGTCAGAAAAATAATGTCTCACTCACAATTATCTCAAAAGGATTACATAAGATAATATAGTACCTTGTCAATGTTATCATTATTATGATATATTATGATGCTTTAAAGTGTTTAGTGTAAAACACTGGCAAATGCTCTTTATGAAGAAAATTCTGGCACCAATTTTCCCAGAGAAAAAGCCTACTTAGGAAAATGTAAGATAAGCATAGGGAACGAGGGGATGTGACAACAAGTAGTGATGTTTATGATGGCTTTCTTCTGAGTCAAATAAAACCATCATAGAATGATCAGAATGATGTGATGGAAGCAAAAACCAATAGGAACAGCCTAATTCTTACTAGAGTAATAGAGTAAGCAAATAATTTAAAGTTTTCTTATGTGAGAAATTGTGAAGATTCCAGCCTGTAAAGTAATGGTATAAGCAAAAGCAAAAAAAGAGGAAAACTATTAATAAACCAATAAACGAGGCCCAATGTAGTATATGGTAATGGAGATCCTAAAAGTCATGCTTTTGACTTTTTTAAAAAGTCAAAAAGTTGGCTCTGTGTGAAAATAGGAGTTAAGAAAAACTTGATAGTGGAAATTTAGGAAGATATAACACAATACAAAAATTCTTTCACAAAGAAAGAATATTGACGTGTCCATATTAAAATTTCTAGCTTATTAAGCACTATATCAATCTTAGTTAAGAACATGCATTTCTTCTGTTAAAATTTGATTGGGTTTATGCAACCTCCATGGAGACATATCCTTTTCTTTTTAATGCACAGAGAAGTTCTTTTATTTTATCAATCTACTTTTTGATTCCTTCATGATTTATTTGTAGTAATGCATAGATTCCATAATGATGTAACTATAGGTATTGCTTGATTTACTGAACTAGGTTAACATATTGTTTTATTCACTTAAGCTACAAATATTTCTAGGGTAGAAAAAAGCCTCTAAGAAACAAGTCTAGCAGGAAGAGTGTTCATTATTACCTAATTTATGACAAAATTATTTGTTAATGCTGATCAAAATATCTGTTGTCTTCACAGAAAACATTGGAAGTAAAAAACGTATATGAAATATGTGTTCCCAGATAGTTGTATTACAATGTTCTTTTGAACCCTTGCAATGAAGAGTTATGGGGTCAAATATTCTGTGTTTAAACTCCAATGCCAACATACAGTAGCTATGTGACCTTAAATAAATAACTATTTATGGCTCTGTTTCCCAATCTGTAAATTAGGTATCTACTTCAAATGATTATTATGAGGATTAAATGACATATGTGAACAGATTCAGAGTCCATGGCACAAAATAAGTACACAACAAATGTTGAATATCATTATCATTTTAGTAATCAAAATGACAATTTTTATTTCCTTGAGACAAGGTGTGGCTCTATTGCCCAGGCTAGAGTGCAGTGGCATGATCTCTGCTCTTGCGACCTCTGTCTCCCTGGCTCTCGCCATTCTTTCACTTCAGCCTCCAGAGTAGCCAGAACCACAGGTGCACACCACAACGCCTAGCTGATTTTTGTGTTTTTTGTAGAGACAGGGTTTCGTCATGGTGCCCAGGCTGATCTCAAATTCGTGAGCTCCAGCAGTCTTCCTTCCTTGGCCTCCCAAAGTGCTGAGATTACAGGCGTGAGTGACCACACCCAGCCTAAAATTGTTTTTTGAATGGCATTAAATATTTTTCAAAATGAGCTCATTGCATTGTAATATAATTCGATGAGCCATAACATATTGAATCTTAACTAAATTTCATGGCTTACTAAGATTCCCCTAAATTTTATTTAAAGCATTATACCTTATCATTGTTGCTGCCATATTACTGAGTAGCTATAAAATGTTTCGCATTTTTATATTCCACCTTCCTCCATTTACAAATAATGAAAAGATCATTTCACATTTGAGGCAAAGGCAAAACAAAGCAAAATTTAGATCATGTTTAGAAATTTATCTCAGTTAAAAATTGCTGTAACTGTGCAGCTAGAGCCTCTCAATATTTTCAATGCTCTAGAACTCCAGCTAGGCAATTTAAAGTTAACAGCAGTAGCTAGAAATACAATTAAGCAAAACTGTTCTGCTTATACTCAGTTACGATCTCTCTTTCTTTCTTTCTTTCTTTCTCTCTGTTATATACAAACACGTTTCATGCGTATCTTTTTCTTTCCACTTCTAAATATCATCAGGGGAAATAAGTACTGAAATAATTAAGCATTTTTGTTAAGTGATCTTTTAATTCATTATTTTCTTCCCAGAACTCTAGTTTGTTGGCATATATAGAGCTGTTCATTGCCTAATGAATTATTTCCCCCTGGTATCTGTGTGTGTTCATGTATAAGTGGCAGTACATACCATTTTTCCCTTCTTTTTGTACATCACTTTGAATATTTTGTGAACTGTATAGTGTGAAGTACAAAAGAAAAATCAATTAGCATATGTAGCAATATTCCTTAAGTGCCACATTACAGTTAAACTTGATTAAATTCTGAAAAGGCTACAAGTTTATATTTAAAGGTAAATTTCTCTCTATGTATTAAAACGGGAATACAAAACACAAGTGGTTTTTATTGTTCTCATTGCTATTTTAGTTTTTTTCTAATTAATAAGCTTTAGTTTTTAGAGAATTTTTAGGTTCACAGCAAAATTAAGTGGAAAGAACAAAGTTCTTATATACCCGCTGTCCCCCACACATGTGCAACCTTTCCCAAGATTGACATCCTGCACCACAGTCATGCATTTGTCACAATGGATGAACCTACAATGTCACCTCATTATCACCCAGAGTCCATAGTTTACATAAGGGTTTGGTGTTGGTGTTGTACATCCTATGGGTTTTGACAGATTTTTAATAACATCTATCCGCCAGTGGAGTGTTTTTGTTTTGATTCATGGAAAATAACTTTCAGGCTGGCATAAGGGCTCATGCCTGTAATCCCAGCACTGTGGGAGGCCAAGACAAGCTCATCATTTGAGCTCAGGAGTTGGAGACCAGCCTTGGCAACATAGCAAAACCCCATCTCCACCAAAAATACAAAAAATTAGTCTGATATGGTGGCACAAGCCTGTAGTACCAGGTTCTTGGGAGGCTGAGGTGAGCCTGGGAGGCGGAGGCTGCAGTAAGCCCAGATGATGACACTGCACTCTGGCCTGGGTGACAGAGACCCTGTCTCAATAATAAAGAAAAAAAAAAAAAAAAAAAACTTTCAAAGTTTACACCTATATATTTTTCCATACCCTCAGGACTTTGGACATTTCACTTAACACTGAAAATTCACTCTACTGCCACTACTCAGAACTTCTGATGGGCATGAAAATCCAAGCCTGCTTTATGATATTAACCTCTGAAGCTCATAAACTGCTTAAAACATTAGAATGTCCAGATAATTAACTAGTATCAAGTAAAAATGCCACAATTTAGTGTCTTAAAGCAATGCTGATTTATCATTTCCAAAATTCTGTGAGCTGGACAGGTGGGTCTTCTGTTGACTTATCTTGAGTTCATTCATTGGCTGAATTAGGCTGCAGAGTTGTCTGGACTGGAAGGTCAAAAATGACCTTGCTTGCCAGGGGCAGTGGCATGTGCTTCTAATCCAATCTACTTGGGAGGCTGAGGCAGGAGGATTCCTTGATCCCAGGAGTTCAAGACCAGCCTAGGCAACACAGGACCCCATCAAAATAAAATAAAGAAAGAAAAGTTACATTTAAAAAAATGACCTCATTCAAAAATCTGGCAGTTGTACCTGGCTGTCATCTGGTACCACTCAGTTATCTTCCACTGGCCATTCATACTTCATTAGGCTCCATCAGTTTCCTTATATAGCATTCTCACTGTGGCATCTAAAAGAGCAAAGGCAAAAACTGAAAGATGTCTTGAGACTTAAGGTCTAGAACTCTCACAACATCACTTCTGCTAGCTTCTACTAGTTACAACAAGTGTTTGGACCAGTCAAATTTAAGAGGTTGGGAAACAGACTTCTAAAGTTAATGAAAAGAACCACAAAGTACTTGTGGCCGTTTAAATCTACCTCTATGCCTTGCTCTTGAAGTTAAAATGTCTTTAGATTGATCTTACGGAATCATTTTGTGAAAAAAGGGCCAAAATTTTTAATGAATTTGTTTAGAAGAAATCACACATTGTCAAGTCTGTAAACCACCTCTTGCTGATTGTAAACTCTTTTTTTTTTTTTTTTTTTTTTGAGACGGAGTCTCTGTCACCCAGGCTGGGGTGCAGTGGCACAATCTCAGCTCACTACAACCTCTGCCTCCCAGGTTTAAATGATTCTCCTACCTCAGCCTCCCGAGTAGCTGGGATTACAGGCATGCACCACCACGCCCGGCTAATTTTTGTATTTTTAGTAGAGACAGGGTTTTGCCATTTTGGCCAGGTTGGTATTGAACTCTTTACCTATGGTGATCAGCACTCCTTAGCCTCCCAAAACACTGAGATTACAGGCGTGAGCCACCACGCCCAGCTTGTAAACTACTTATTCCATGATTCCTGCCTTCTTCACACTTCTATTCTTTCTGTTTAATATAGTTTTTGAGAGAGAGTGTGCTTTGAAAAGCACACTTTCAAATAACTGATGCTTTACAAATAACTGATTGAAACATTTCTTTAAAATTATTTTTTAAAAAGTCATACAACCTCTAAATACAAAATGTTGAAGCTTATCTACTCCTCTCAGGCCATAGAAACTCCAACAGGCTTACAGTTCTAGTTAACCCCCAAATGTTAATAAGTAAAAGTAGCAAATGAATTCAAAAGGATTTCATAAATTCAATAAAGTATGTTTCAGATGTTTAATGAGTTACTTCAAATAAGAAGCTTTCGATTTAGTTGTCTTAGGTGGACAAAAATGATTGTCTACATTGGGGAATATCACAGAAGATGCTATTTGAAATAAAACATTCAGCACCCTCATTTGAAGTTAAGATGTCACTACAAATGACTTAAAGTATGTTATCAGTATGACCTAAAACCCTACATCTTTTTGCAAAATTAATATTTATTCATATTGACTAGGCATGGTGGTTCATGCCTGTACTCCCAGCACTTTGGGAGGCTGAGGTGGGAGGATCACTTGAGGTCAGGAGTTCGAGACCAGCCTAACCAACATGGTGAAACCCTGTCTCTACCAAAAATACAAAAATTAGCCGAGTGCGTTGGTGGGTGCTTGTAATCCCAGCTACTCAAGAGGCTGAGGCAGGAGAATCGCTTGAACCTGGGAGGCAGAGTTTGCAGTGATCTGAGATGGCACCACTGCACTCTAGCCTGGAAGACAGAGCAAGACTCCATCTCAAAAACAAACAAACAAACAAAAACACAAAAAAACACATATATATAATTCATATTAATATACAAAATAGCAGATGATACTTTTTACTTTGTTTTTCTTAAATTATTAATGAATATGTTGGTAGTTATGTAGAGAAATTCCTAACTTTAAAGCTGTTCACACCTTTAAAAGTACAATTAATAAGAATGCAAGAGAGAGAATATGGTTTGGAATCTCAGCCAAACGTTTAAAGTTTGTGTGATTTAGGGCAGTTCTATTACACTGTTGAATTCAGTCTGCTCATCTGGAAAACTGAAATGACAGTGGTTACCACAACATCAAGTAGGCTCAAGGAATAAACCAAGATAACTGATGTAAAGATCTAATTGGCATGACTGGAACATCAGTAATTGTTACTTTATTTTTGTCGTTGTTGTTAATGTTATATTTGTATTGTTAACTCAATTTAGAGGCACTCGGTAAATTCTGTTATTCCTAAAGTGTTGAAAAGATAAAGGAAACTCTAAAACAAAACATTTTAAAAGTATATATTTAGTTTTTTATTTTTCTTTTACATCCTACTTGGAAGACAATTCAATAATTATAGTGCTAAGCTAATTATGTAGATTAATCAGTAGTATTTGGCAGGCAGTGCATTTCTGAATAACAGCATGCCTCAGGTGGCCTTAAAGCATACCAAGCTGAAGGCTATCAGTTTTACCACCTGAGAAGTGTTCTAATTAACCAAAAATGCAGAACCTAAAGTGGCTGCTCCATTACTGCCAATGAGACTAACAGTTGGGTTCTTAGATTTATTAGCCTGCAAATTGCTGACTGTCAATTCTGAAGCACCAACTGTGCCCACTTTTTACAAGTCTTTTTTTTTCCCAATATTTATTTGAAATGTAAGTTCAGTTAATTATAAAAGAAAATATATTAAGTGGTAATAGAAATGCTTGGGCACCAGAATCAGAGTCATCCTTCCTGAAAATCCGCTGTATTTTTGCTTAGTGACCTTGGAAGAGTTAGTTAAAGCATGTTTCCCTACCTAGAAATTGGATAAGGATAATTTCTTTATATATTGTAGTGACGATTAGTAAAGATACACTTAATGTGCCTAGAATAGTTTTTACACATAATTATCAAGAATTTTTTTCTACTTTGTTTCTCATCCTTTATGATATACAGAGGCATTCAGTCAAATGAAGGGTCTCATGTTAGAGGACCGCATATGTTATTTCTATTTTATTAATTTAATTAGAGAATATGATTAGCCAAGCTGCAACAGTACAGTGTTATTTCTTCTGTGTAAAGTATAACTATATTTTCAAATTCCCATTTTTCTCTCAACTGTATCAACAGGTTTATGGCATTCTATTGAGGGCTAAAGAATTTATAGTGTTTAGCAGACAGGCCCTTGACTTTTGTAATAAAACTTGTATTTTATTGGGCAGACAAGATGAACAAATATTTCAAACTTCATATTGTATCTAAAATGTTTACAGTGATACAGTGATACCTTTCCTTCATTGTTATGTTCAATGATCCATACTATGAAACTATTTTAGAGAAAAGTATGCTTTAAAATATTTCCAAGTCTGTAACTAAATCCTATCCTTTGAATGGAAAGTAATGTTCATCTCTTTCTATGCTGTATTATTTGGAATAATGAATTCAGTTTTATGAAGTGATGCAAGTGTACTTGATGATCAGGAAAACGTGGAAATTATAGTATTGAGTATAATCTTCAGAGATAAGTGAAACGTGTGCACCTATGTTATGTACATGGTTACCACAGTAGCCATATAATACAATCAGGTTCTATAAAAAGACCAATAGCTCTATTGGAAAACAAAGTGTAATGTTCATTTGTTTTGTTTTCATGATGGGTTTTTCATGTTGTTTTTGTTATTTTTAAAGTGAATCTGTTAAAACTCCACTCCCAAGGTGGACTGGTATTGTAGAAATACAAAATGCATGCTTATTCTAGATTCCACTGTTTTATGTGATATAATTACTACTCGCTACATGTGGCCATTGGAGCACTAATACGTGGCTCCAGGGTGAGGAGTGCTGTTAGTTTAAAACACACATTCAATTTCAAATACTGAACATGAAAAAGAAGACTAAAATATCTCAAAAATAATTTTCTGTGTTGATTAATTATTGATCCTATATATTTTGGATCAAGCAAATTAAGTTATTAAAATGGATTTCACCTGTTTCTAGTTACATTTTTAGAAAAATTAAATTGTTTCTACATTTCTAGAGAATTAAAATTACATATTTGCCTCACGTTACATTCCACTTGCAAATATATATATATATATATATATTCTTATTCCTTATTTGCAAAGTTTGCACTTTGTGTATATCCCACAGGGGCTGAAAGCTGAGGTAGGTGGCTAGTGAAAAATATGACATTGTAATTCTATGTTGTCTCACAATTTCTTTCCATTCTAGAGGTTTGATTTGTGACACCTACCAGATAGCAAAATAAAAAACTGAATCTTTAAAGTCTGCAACATCTAGGGATAAAGCATACATTTTATGTATATAATATAATCAATGCTACAGTTCACATGCAGTTGTCTGAATAGAATATTTAAATTACTATCAGAAATGACCTAAGGATGTATTTCTTGACTGAATGAATCATTGTAGCACACAAAAAGGACAAGCCTGACATCCATCCTGATGAACTATATCAAACACTTGTAGATTAACACGTAAAATATCTAAACAGGCTCTGAGGAATGTACAGAAAAGGAAAGAATGCTGAAATTCAGAAATCACCAATAAAATATGCCTTAAAAAGGGAAGATCCTACTGAGTCAAATCATTGGAAGTAGACCTGACATAACTGCAAATCTGGGAGAAGACTCCAAAAGCATTGTCAGCATTGGAAATTGCTATGGCACCAACACTTTGTTTATGAAATTGACTTGAAAAATACAACCCCCGCACGCAAAACACATACGCAACACCCACACAGACCTACCCTCTGGACTCACACACAAACACAAAACTAGACATTCATTCTGCCTTTTCAGTATGATCTATATTCCAAGGTCACAATAAATGGATAAGGGAAAGAATATAAAATTCCAATTTACAAATTCCATGAAATGACAGAATAAGAATAATAACTACGGTTGGCTGTAAAAATAATCACAATTATCCAACATGTTCCTTTGTAATTATACTTCACAGACTTTCACATCAACAAGTGGAGTTTAATTTTCCACTCTGAATTCAACCTAGAGCTCACGTGGGTTTGCGTACTTTTCTTCTCACTTTTGGAACTCTACCACCACCATGTGAACAAACCCCTACAGTTTGAAGAGAGATCTCCTCCTAGAGCAGCCAGCTCTAGCCAGTCTGGCAGCTGAGCTCAAATACCTGAGCAAGCTCAGCTGTGATCAGTTTTGCCTATCTCTGTAGAACCATACAGCTGACCAAAGGCTCATGAACAATTATGAACGGTTATTGTATTAAGCCACTTGGTTTCGGGATAACTTGTTAAGCAGCAATAGATTACTAATTTAATAACCATTGTGAAACCTCCGGTGAGATAATGTATCTAGGAAATAATCAAATTATTCTGAATCCATGGATATATAATGAAAATGATGCAAGAAATAACTTTTGGGGTATAGGTAGGAATCGTGGGTCTATGTATTTAGATTCAAACATAAATAGTAATGGCCTAAAATATAAATTGGAGAGCATGGCAGTTGCTAAGCAATACTAAACAAATTGCAACTCACATGCACAAGGATTACTGTTCAGCAGCAAAAATGAACTACTAATACATGTAACAAGGTGGAAGCATGTCCGAAGCATTATACTGAGTAAAAGAAACCAGACACAAAAGACTGTGCACTATATTGTACATAAACTACATTCTGTAGAAGGGAAAACTACAGGGACATAAATCAGATCAATAGTTGCCAGATTCTGAAGGAAAGAAGAGAGGGTTAACTTCAAAAGAGCAAAAGAACATGTTATGTCACTTGAAATGTTCCATGCCTTGTTTTTTGGCACTGGATGCTTGAAAAATATTCAGTTGCTAAACGTATCAAAATATAGATTTAAGTAAATCCGATCTCAAACAACTAAACAATACAATATTGAAAGTTTCTTGCGGATTGTAATAAAATCATACAGACAAAAGAATAAGCACAAAATTTACCAAAATACCTACCTATGTAAAAGACAAAAGGAGAATGGAATTAGGGGAAATTGTGAATGGAAAGTTATTGGTTAACCCGGGTTTTTTAAGCTGGGTTGTTGGTAAATTATTTTGTTATCATTTTTATTATTCAAATTTTATGTGTTACATATAATAATTATGAATTATAATTCATGGAAATACAAAAAAAAGACAATGTCTGGGGTGTAGGTAAAACAGAAAAATATAGGAGCTATAACACCATACTAAGCTAAAATTCAGTAAGCCATGAGATAAACAAGATGGTCCAAAAAGTTAAAGTAAAATAGTAATAACAGTACACACCAACAAAAATAACTTAAAAAAATACTAAGTATTGACAATGATGAGGGATAGTGGATACACTTTTTTAAAATTGTAGTGAAAAACACACAGAATGAAATCTATCCTATTAGCAAATGTTTAAGTGTGCAGTACGGTAATGCTAACTATATGTGGATTTTGATAGAGTGAATCTCTAGAACATTTTCATCTTGTATGACTGAAACTCTGTACCCATTTAACAGACATCTCTATTTCCTCCTCCCTCTGTCCCCTGGAAACCACTATTCTACTTTCTGCTTCTACGAATTTGTCTACTTTAGACACCGCATATAAGTAGAATCATGCAGTATTTATCCTTCTGTGAGTGAATTATTTCACTTAACATAATGTTCTCAAGGTTCCTCAACTTTGTAGATATGAAAGGATTTCCTTCCCCTTTTTTAGAGAGGAATAGAATAATATTCTTTTGTACATATGGCATATTTTAAAAAATAAATTCATCTACCAATGAATATTAGGTTTTCTCTACTTCTTGGCTATTGTAAATAATGTTCCATTGAACACGGGAGTGCAAATATCTCTTCGGGATCCTATTTTTAATTATTTTGGATAAATACCCAGAAGTAGGATGCAGAATCATGTGGTAGTTCTATTTTTAATTCTTTTTGAGGAAACATACTGATTTCCATAGCAGCTGTACATTTTACATTTTACATTCCACCAGGAGACCCAATTTCTCCACATCTTGTCAAAAATGATTTTCTTTCTTTCCTCCCTTCCTTTCTTCTTTCCTTCATCCCTCTCCTTCCCTCCTTCCCTTTCTGCATGTTTTCTTTTTTTTTTAATGGACATCTAAACAGGTATGAGGTGATATCTCATTTTGATTTTGAATTGTATTTCTCTAGTGATTGGCGATGTTGAACATTTTTTCATATATATGTTGGTCATTTGTATGTGTTCATTACAGAAACGTCTATTCAAGTCCTCAGCTCATTTAAAAAATCCGTTTTTTTTTTTTTGCCACTAAATTGTAGGAGTTTTCTGCATGTTTTGAATAGCTCTTTAGTAGATATCTGAGATATATTATTTGCAAATATTTTCTCCCATTCTGTAGGTTGCATTTATACTCTGTGGATTGTTTACTTCTCTGTGCAGAAGCTTTTCAGTTTGACATGTTCCCATTTGTCTATTTTAGCTTTTGTGGCCTGTGCTTTTGATTTCATATCCAGGAAATCATTGCCAAGAACAATGTTACAAAGTTTTCCTCCTACGTTTTCTCCAGAAGTTTTATAGTTTCAGATTTTAAATTTAAATCTTCAAGCCATTTTGGGTTGATTTTATGTATTATCTTAGACTAGGGTCCAGTTACATTCATATGCATGTGGTTTTCCCAGCATCATTTGTAAAACAGACTCTCCTTTCCCTAATGTGTATTCTCAGCACCCTTGTCAAAGATCAGTTGAATATATATGCATGGGTTTATCTGTGAGCTCTCTATTCTGTTTCAAAGTTCTATATGTCTGTATTTAGGCCATAACCATACTGTTTTGATTTTGATAGCTTTATAGTATGTTTTGAAGTCAGGAAGTATGATGCCTCCAGTTTTGTTCCTCTTGTTTTGGCTCTTTGGGTTTTCTAATGGTTTCACAGGAATTAAAAATTTTTTTTTTCTGTTTAGAATTATATTTTCTGTACAAAAAAAGTATTTTCTATTTGAATGATGAAAAGCTTTTCTATTTTAATTGCCAAAATCTATTGGGATTTTGACATGGATTGCACTGAATCTGTAGATTGCTTTGAGTAGTATAGACATTTTAACAGTGTTAGGTAATCCAATCCATTAACTTGAGATTTATTTTCATTTATTTGGGTCTTTTAAATTTTCTTTCAGCAGTTTTCTAGTTTTCAGTGTAAATCTTTCACTTAATTAGTTAAGTGTATTCCTAAGTATATCATTTTTTTGATGACACAGTAAATGAAATTGTTTTCTAATTTCCCTTATAGAGGGATGATTGTTAGTATATAGAAATTCATCTAGCTTTTGGATGTTGATTATTTTAAGCTGAAACTGTGCTGAGCTTATTTATTAGTTGAACGTGTGTGTGTTGTAATCAATAAAGATTTTTATATATAAGATCATATTATCTGAAAACAGAGATAATTCTACTTCTTCCTTTCCCTTTCCATTTGAATGCCTTTCATTCCCTCTTCTTGCCTAATTGCTCTGGACAGGATTTCAGTACTGTGCTGAATAGTGCTCTGAGACAGGCAAGACAGAAATCCATTCTTCAGTCAGCTCTTTGCAAAGCTAGAATGCTGAATACACATTCTATGCTTCCCTTTTCTTCTTGAGGGTAAAACTGCCAAGTGATATCAGCCTCTTTCTACTGTATTTTGGGTCCTCTGGAGTAGCATCAAGATACCCAGATCTGTTTTTGTTCTCAGCAGTCTCCAGGCATCTAGAGTATGCCAGGCCCTATACATGGCCCAAGTCAGGCAACACAGAAACAAGTCCCTTAGGCAGCCTCCCCAAAAGCTATGCGTTTCGATGCATGCTCCAACTATTTCTCTCCCTAGAGTAAAGCCAGGAGTTGGGGATTTTTCTCCAACTCACTTCATTCTGAACCAGGGAGAGAAGCAATTGTTAGTAAATATTTAATAACTTAAACCATTGCTTTTGCTCTCAGTGATCTCAAATATGGTACAATTTTTTGTCAATGCTTAGATTCAGACAAGACAGAAAACAGTGCTTTGAGAGTCCCACAAAATCCTAAACATAGACACATTCTAGTCTTCTCTTTCCGTCTCTATGGAGAAGTTAAGAGGTGGGAAGTGTGATATCGATGACATCACCTGTGGTAGGGGGAGGGACTCTGGCAAATGAGAGCCATGAGTTTTCCTCCTACCTTTGGTACAGCTAGTTTTGCAAAAGCCTAGTGGTACAGGAACCTCTCATCTGGTTTCAAGATTTCTCACAAAGGAAATTGCTCCATGTATCATTTAATCAGTGTTGCCATGGGAAAATGAGGTCTAGGGCTTCCTATTCCACCACCTTGCTGACATCACCCCTGGAACTCTGACATGGTATTATTAGGAATTTAGATAGGTAATGGCTCATCTTTTAAAACAAACAAACAAACTTGTTAACGGTTAACACTTGTGAAATCTGTGATCCAGCAATTCCATTCTCAGACATAGACACAAAATAAATGTGTACATATGTGTAAAATGTTGACTGTTGGAACATCATTCACAAGTGTCTTAGAGTTAAAATAGCCCATAAACAACAGAATGTATACACAAACTCTGGAATTGTCAGAAAATGTAATTATATGTACTGCTGTACACTGTAAATTGATCTATCTTACAGACGTAATATCAAATGAAGATAAGCCTGATATTGTATGAATCCATTAGCATAAAATAGAAGTATAGGAGAAGTAAGTTTTTGGTAATAGAAACTGGAAGATTGGTTTCTTTGGAAAGATTGTATTGACTAGAAGGGAAACAAAGACAGCTCTGGTGCTGTATTTTTTGATCTAGGTGGTAAATATTCATCAATTGTGTACTTAGAATTTTCGCATTTTTGTGTGTATACATAATACTTAAATGAAGATAAATCTTAAAACATTTAAATTTATTTGCAATGGAGAAGAAACATCAAAAGTTTGCTGGTGGTCAACATTAAAACCTTTTAACTATAGAATCACCATTAAAGAATAATTATAATTATATTATAGAAGGCATTATGGACTAAATGTTTCCATTCACCCCCAAATTAATGTCAAAATTCTAATTTCAAAGTGATGATATTAGGAGGTGGGACCTTTGGGAGGTCATTATGACAGCAACAGGAGACAAACGAATGGCTAGGCAGATAAGGGTAGGTCCCCAGTGAAACCTGATCTTCAAGGTGAAGATGGTGTAAAGCCTGGCTACAAGTTCTGGGTAAATCCATGGACCAGACTGAGAACATGTCTTCCCCTTTGACGTGCTTTTCTCTGATGGATCCCCATCCTTCACCTGTATTATATACTGACCCTTTCCTAATTGGCTTTCTACATGCCGTGCCCACCTTTGAGTACTGTCTTTGCTTTAACCATTTTTGCATTCTAACAAACCAATCAGCATGCACTCCTCATTCTGAGTCCATACAAAGACCTGGACCTAGCCACATTGGGAGAGAAACCACTTGACTGCAAGGGTGCGGGATCCCACCCCTGCTTTCTGCTGAGAGCTGTTCCACAGCTTAATAAAAGTCTTCTCCACCCATACTCGCCCTTCAAATTGTCAGTGTATCCTCATTTTTTTTTTTTTTTTTTACCCCCTGCTTCATCCTCCTGAGTAGCTGGGATTACAGGCACAGGCCACCATGCCTGGCTAATGTTTGTATTTTTAGTAGAGATGGGGTTTCACCATGTTGGTCAGGCTGGTCTTGAACTCCTGACCTTGTGATCCGCCTGCCTCAGCCTCCCAAAGTGTTGGGATTACAGGTGTGAGCCACCACACCCGGCCATGTATCTTCATTCTTTTTGGACCCAGGACAAGAGTTCAGGAACTGCTGAACGTGGGAACAAGCTCTAACACAGGTGAACCAAGTGGGCAGGGCGTCTCCAGTGGCAGACCCAGGGCTGAGTGAGGCCTTGGTGGTAGGGGCATATTGCTGGCTGTGGAGATCCCTGGTTGACAAAGTGCCTGAGAAAACCCTGTGTCAATTAGATGATGAGGGTGAAGCCCTCTTTAACTGAATTAGTGCCCTTATAAGATGAGAACAGGTGAAAACTAGCTTGATGCCTCTCTCCTCTCTGGTATTTAAAGATATAATGAGAAGGCGACCATCTGTAAACCAAAATATTTATCAAGAACTCAAATGTGCCTACATCCTGACCTCAGATTTTTGGCCTCTGGAACTGTAAGAAATAAATGTGTGTCATTTAAGCCACTCAGTCTGTGGTATTTTGTTAAAGCAGGCTGAACTGACTCAGACAGAAAGTGGTTGCTTAATTTATTTGTTTTAATACAAACAACATCTAAGAATGTAATAAAACTGAAAAAGCACAGAAGGTGTGGTAGGATGAGGTGTTAGTGCTAATTTATGCATCTGAAGTAACAAAGTATCAATCAATACTGTCTAAAAATGAATGATCAAATAAAGGAAAAGTACAACACTTAAAAACATCAATGTCTCAAGATGTTTGTAGTTAAATTTCTTAAGTTTAAAGGAAAATTTTAAATTAGCATCCCCAGTTGTGAAGAAAACCCTTATTTGAAATGGAACGAATTCCCCTATTTCACCTGTCTTATTTCCACCTGTAAAATTCAATTATACTTAATAATAATTTTTACATCAAAAGTCGCATAGAGAGTATTGCCTCTTTAAAAAAAAGTCTATTTATTCCTCTCTCTGTATATAATATGGAGATTTCTTAGCGAATGTTCCTGTATTTATTGTCATTTTTTCACTCTTTTTAAATACATACCTATATACACATATATGTATATTAATTCACACATATGCACATATGTATATATTTAAATAAGTCATGAATACAATAATTTGCACAGGATTCTTTGGTAGACTTTTATTAGAACAGTGTTTGTCTTTAATTTTAAATTACTTTAGTTTTAGATAATAGGGTAGAACATCCTGTTAATGTATTTATGAATTGGGAGAAGAAGGCATCTCTATAATACATCATGGTATGGAGAGAATTCTCATCGTTGCCAGTAACCAAACACATATAATTCAGTATAATAATAATTTATACAGAACCTCTTCTCACCTACTTTCTTAATGATATTTCTGAAATCAAAGACATTGTTTTATAAACTCTCACACAGGATATCAGAATCTTCACATGATACGCTTTCTTCATGTTGTTCCTCTATTCATTGTCTGTTTGCTGAATTTCAAGCCTTTCTTCAAGACTCTTCTCCAATAAAAGTTACTCTCTGAAGCTTTTCCTAACTCCATCAGATGAATTAATCATTTTCTTCCTTTTACTCCCAAAAGGCATTGTACTCACCTCCTTGACTGTAATGAGATTTGTGTAATCTCTAGCAAATAGCAGGCCCTCAATAATGGTAATTACCTTTTGTATTTTGTGCAAGGGTACTTGTTTTCCATTACCTATACTACACATTGTTAAAAGGTCTTTCTCCCCTGCTCCTCTGTGACCTCTTAGTGTCAGTCTTTTTATGTCCATTGCTTAACCTAGCACATAGCTGGTTATTCAATAAGTGTTTGCTCAGAAGAAAAGGAAATGAATGACGAATTTACAGAGTGATGAAAGAAGAAATTTATAGAAAACAGATCACCTATATTAAATGACTCCATTTTTACAAGAAATCTGATAGATGAAAAAATGTTATGTTGAAGGGATTTTTGTAAGGATGTGAGCAACAATGCTTTCCCACTGAAAAAAAAAAAAAAAAAAAAGAAGAAGGTTACGATCTTTAAGAACATGGGGTAAAGCAATCTGCTGTTATTATTTCAATTCAATTTAATCCTGTTAAACTGAATTGATTGTCCATTCAGCATATTACATGTTGGTATCGTGCTATTTGTTAGAGTAGGCAGAGAGGCAGGCATGAGCAGGAGAGGGGAGCCACTGAGAAATGGGAGGTCTGGGGAATCTCACACCCCATCAACCAGCAGGAAACAGGCATGCTCAATATGAACAGAGGGGAGGGGAGGGAAATGCCTATGCAGGAAGGAATGCCTATTAAGATGTCCAGTAATTACTCACTCTGGAATTAACCTGTCAGAATGTAGCTACTTGCTGATAAGGAGGGCAAAGAAGAAATGCCAAAGATCTAGGCAAGCCTAATAAGTACAATTTAACCACTATACCGTCTTCCTGGAGTGGCAGTAATGAGCAACACTGCCGGAGGAAGGATTTGAATCCAGCACCAGCCTGCACATGCACAGCGGTAGTAAGGGCAAGTCTCACAAGCCTGGTGGGGGAGCTAGATGGGAACAAGGCGAAGACTTAAGACAGGAGTGGGTAAACTAACAAAGGAAAAAGGTGGAAGCTTAAGACAGAGGCGGGAATTTTTTAAAGTCCGACATAATAAAAACCCAATGCAGAACCCGCAAGTTGTTGGATCACTCCATTCAGCAGCCAGCTCTGCTTCATCTTTGCAGAGTGTACTGTCCTTTTAATGTACTGTCTCTGCTCGATATTCTTTTAGTAAATTCTCTTTTTAGCTACATCAGTCCCTTGGGAGAATGCTTTCTCCAAGTAAGACAAAGAACTGAGGATTCTTGCACTTCCCAGTAACAATATCTTCAAAGTTGAATAATTCATATGTTTTGAAATTACTTCTAGTTAGGAAAATAAGAGACATAAATAAAGGAAGCAAAAATCAAAAAAGATAATAAGAGTATATTATTTGTATCATTCTCTTCTGCTTATTGGAATACAGAAGTTGATCAAGGAATACAGAGAAAATTAGCCGTAGGCATTCCTTTTAACAATATTTTTCTATATCTTTTGCCATTCCTTAAGGAAAGTAGGACTAAAGAGATTACATTAATGGATGTTGTATACAAACACTTATTTGTTGTGTATATTTCTATATGTATGCGTGTCTATGTATGTGCGTATATCTGTACTTATCTACCTAAATATAACTATCTAGCTGTTTAAGGTTACTATTTGATAAACTTTGTGAATAAAGATATACATTTTTTTCAAGATAACATTTTTAGCATATTACATACATTTTATTTATTGTGTACAATGTTATTTGTTATGTACAATTAAACCATTAAATAGTGTGGATTTGTTATTCTCAACTAAACATTGTGTTGCTTCTATAAAGTAAGATAATCCTTTCAATTGTTGCTATCTTAATCACAGATTGTAAGTTCAAATGACACCCTGCTGTTAGGATCTAGGTGTCCAGAGAGGACAGATTAGGTACCAATAAATACTCTGTTTTCCTCGCTGACAGGGCCATGTGTTATTCAAATGATAGAGATAGGTAACTGAATTTAGGAAGCCAGGCTCACAAGAGGTATCAAATTTAGTTTGTTTCTTAAAAGTTTAAATCCTGAGGAAACATCTTTTCCTAATTTCCTTGTGCTGCAAATGAAAATGACTTATATCCATTTATTTGAATATGCAACATCTGCTCAGGTAAGAAATAAGTATTATTCCCTCTGCCCCAGATAGCTCCAACAAGAATGGGATGGAGTCTCACACAGGATCAGAAAGTGCAGGCCCTACAGCCATCTGATCAGAGCAGCTGAAACACTGCTTCCAATGCTACTGCTTTCAGATTCTTTGCTGTGCTTAGGAGTCTTCCCCAAAGCATCATGTAAATTAACCTACCTGAAGGCTATTCATTTGACTCTCCCCTCTGTTGTGTCTTCAGTGCCTTAACTCTCCAGGTATTTTATTCATGAACAGAAAGTGGATACATTTCCTGCTGGATCTTAAATGATAGATGAAGTCATTAGAGATAAAATAACCGTGTTAACCTACCCAGAAAAGTTTTAGTGTATGCCTGTCAATCTGTTGTAATTATTAATAATATCCTTTTTATGCTGCAAAGTATCTCAGTTTGAACAATAAATTATATGGTCACTGTATTTATAGATCTACTAGTGACTTCAGCACTTCTGAAATATGTTTTAAGAGGTAAGAGGCCTCAGTATGTCACTACTTAATTCAAAGGCATTCTTTTTGTTTTGTTTTGTTTCCCCTTTGGGACAGGGTCCTCTTTGTCACCCAGGCTGGAGTACAGTGCTGTGATCTCAGCTCACTGCAGCCAGAGACATCTTTTCTAGTCTATGTCCAAAGATTCCTACTCAAAACATGTCTATACATTGTTACCAAATTAGTATATCCTAATCAAATCTGATATGACATTCTCCTGCTTATAAGGATTAAAACCTTTCACAAAACCCATAGAATAAAAATTTAATTTTGTTCTTTGCATATGAGGATATAAATGATCTGAAAACTTCTTTTTTTTTTTTTTTTTGAGACGGAGTCTCCCTCTGTCGCCCAGGCTGGAGTGCAGTAGCGCAATCTCGGCTCACTGCAAGCTCTGCCTCCCGGGTTCACGCCATTCTCCTGCCTCAGCCTCTCCGAGTAGCTGGGACTACAGGCTCCCGCCACCACGCCCGGCTAATTTTTTGTATTTTTAGTAGAGACGGGGTTTCACCGTGGTCTTGATCTCCTGACCTCGTGATCCGCCCGCCTCGGCCTCCCGAAGTGCTGGGATTACAAGCGTGAGCCACCGTGCCGGGCCTGAAAACTTCTAAATGCTTCCGGCTCCATTCCTATACTTCCCTCACACATACACTGAACTCCAGACATGTTAAAATCTTGTGGTTTGTCAGTCATGACTCTTTCTCATGCTGCTGCGTTTTCTTCTCCTGCTGGTTCCTCTGTCTGGAATTGCCTTCAGTCTCTTTAAGTTCTTTCTGATTCTGATTCTTATTCTTTTTTTAATTTTTTTGAAACGGAGTCTCACTCTGTCCACACAGGCTGGAGTGCAGTGGTGTAATCTTGGCTCACTGCAACCTCCGCCTCCCGGGTTTAAGTGATTCCCGTGCCTCAGCCTTCCAGGTAGCTGGGATTACAGGTGCGTGCCACCACACCCGGCTAATTTGTGTGTGTGTGTGTTTTTTTAATAGAGACAGAGTTTCACCATGTTTGCCAGGCTGGTCACGAACTCCTGACCTCAGTAGATCTGCCGACCTTGGCCTCCCAAAGTGCTGGGATTACAGGCATGAGCCACCATGCCTGGCCTGATTCTTATTCTTTAAAACTTAATTCTAAAATCACGTTTTTTATTCCCAAGTCAAGCATCTCCAATTTAAAATAATGGCATCATGCACATATTTCGCAGTTGAAAACTTGTGATATGACTCAATTTAAAATTTATATTTTGTTTTTCACTCCAAACTGAATGACTTGAGAGACTGTATTATTTGTTGCTGACTTTTCCAGAACTCACCATAGTGTCTGACATATGGAGTGCTTAATAAATGGTTCCAAATATGAATAATTCCCTTTATTTCCAATTATTAATCACAGTGAGTTAACAAGGCAAAATATACAAATGATAGTTATCCATGCATAACCTGAGGGCTTTTTCTGTTTCAGTGGCTTTGGTTTAAAAAATAAAGAAATAAACAAAATAAAGCAAATATATAAACTAAGCAAAGTGGTTTATTTTTTAGCTACTCTTTTTGACAATGGTAATTTTTAGTTTATTATGTTTATTGTTAATCAATTCACAAAGTCTATCTGTTAAATAATTTTTGAATGCTAAATATGGATGAATAAGCTATCTTCATAATGTGTGGAACAAATGGATTTTTCCCTTTGATATCCACTCTATAATCAAAGAATGAAAAATGGACCGTTACTCACAAGAATTGCTAATAATGCAAATATCCTTGAAGTTAATCTTCAAGGAGAGAATATGAGCAGTTTGAAAATGAGAAAAGAACATCAATAGGAAACTCATAAAGTAATTGTTAAGTCCACAAAAATCATATAAAACTATGAACATCTTCACTTATTAATACAGAAAAGTAAATTATTAGAACTTCATATAGGTATCATTTTATTATCTATTAATTTGCAACATTAAAAATCAAAGGTGATAATATACTATCAAGTATGTGGCAAAACTGATGTAGAGTGTTGGTGGCAGGAAAAATTGGTACCTCTTGTGAAAATATTGTGGCAATGTACTTTAAAAAACATGAAACATTTAATAGTTTTTTTCTCATTAATTCTACCTTTGAAATGTATTTTAAAATGCAATATAACATGAAGCTTAAAATATGAATAAATATGCTCTTTGGGGTGTTATAAAGTCTACTGTATTGAAATATCTCTGTGGTAGGCTATTAATTGTGAAAAATCAATTTTATAGAATTGGAACAAACCCATTGCACTGTTAATTAGGACTATGTTAAGGTAATTTTGGGGATAAGGAGAGCTAGAAATATAGAACTAATAATTTACGTTTGTGTTTTATATGGTCATACCTTTTCAAAACATGTATTAGTTTTCTATTGCTACTGTAACAAATTACAACAAACTTTTTTTCATACGACACAAATTATTTCCATATGGCATCACCATCTTCCCCTGTTGCATGCAAAGTCCCCTTTTGATTACATTAGGTCTATCTGGATAATCCAGGATAATCTCTTTAAAACAGCTGATGAGCAATTTTAACTCCATCTGGGTAAAAATTAGCAAACTAGAAAATAAGGCACCTCTCAACTATAATACGCTATGAGAAAAACATATTTGTGCTGACATAGAATATAAATTAATGGAGAGCAGGGGTAGAAGGGACAGAGACCAGGACTTACTTAGTCCTGTCCAAAAAAAAAAAAAAAAATGTTTCTGAGAAAGCAATAGTTGAGGTGAAACCTGAAGGAACAGAAGTCTGCCCGGAGAGATCAAATGGAAATCCCACGCAGATAGAAGAAACAAGGGAATCGAATGTTCAATGGCTTGATTTAAGAGAGTGTGTAATGGCCCATTAATCAATTAGGGTATAGTTTGGCAGAAATATAAGCAGTCCTACCCCCAACTGATCACTGAAGTCTGTGGCTCAGTGACTAGTTCGAGAGAATAGTTATAGCCTTTGTGATGGCTAGTTTTATACATCAACTTGACTGGCTGTAGTGCACAGATTAAACATTATTTCTGTGTGTATCTATGGGAGCGTTTCTGGATGAGATGAGCATTTGAATCTCTGAACTCAGTAGTTTTCCCTCCCCAATCCATCCAGGGCCTGAATACAACAAAAGGCAGCTGAAGCAGGAAGTTATCCCTTTTTACTTCCTATCTGCCTGTTTAAGCTGGGACAACTCACTTTATCTTCTGCCCTTGTACTGATTCTGAATTACATCACCCTTCCTTGGTCTTCAGCCTTTAGACAGTAGATTGTTTAACAATTTCCCAGCCTCCACAATCTTGTGAGCCAATGCCTCATAATAAATAAATCTACTGGTTCTGCTTCTTTGGAGAACCTTGACTAATACAACCTTCTTATGATATTTCAATAGCTTACCTGTCAATGATTCCAGTTATGCAGGATTTTATTATATCTATTTTTACATATCATCTTGTACAATATTTTTCATGCCATGGTGATTGGCCCATCAGTAGTTCATAAAATCAATATAATTTGATAGCATACATTTAATAAAATAGAATATATTATAAAATGTTGTAAACTTTTTTTCTTAAAGTTTATGTTGGCTGGATATGTGTAAATGTATATGTACATATGTTTTTACCAGATCATGATGGGTAGGAGTCAAGGAAAACTTTCCCCTTGGGTCTCTGAAGGTTTGCCGAGAAGTCAGCTTTTATAAGAAAGATACATTGGATAAAAGACATACAAATGTATTTAATGTGGGTACACAGGGGACTCCAGAATGAAGACCCAAAGATACAGAAGATGTCCATTTTTATGCGTAGCTTCAACAAAGTATGAACAGCTATGTACAAATGACAGCCTGGCTAGAAAGGCCTGTCTGTCTAAATTACTCTCGACGTCTGAGCATGCATCCCTTCCTTCTCGTTGTGGGGAAGGACTCCCTTTGGAATTGGGGCCTTATGACTTACAGTCAAACAAGGTGGGTCAGATAATTTCTTTATGACCAATTTTTACGATGAAAGGTAGAGGGAGAATTGAAATAACATTCTTCTGGCTTTATGACTGGCTTTGGGGAAATGTGCATTCTGGTTTCTATGACCTGCCTTGAGGAAGAGAGGTTCTAGTTTCTATGGCTGGCCTCAGGAGAAAACGGAACTCAAGAGACAAGAGAATAGAAGGTCAGAGAAAAACTTCTGCTTCTGAACCAGCTTCTGAAGCCTTCATTTTGGGATATTATTATCTGAGCCCCCAAATTCCCTGGTATAAAACTTCCCCAAGAAGTTTTACAGTCCAGGAAATGGGTTGGTGGATTGTCTTATATGCTATTGAACCAGTCTCTCAGTCTTAATAACAGGCCAGTCCAGTTAAACAATTACTAGTTGTGTCTCATTTCAGGCAGTGGTGTTTCAGATGGGCTTCCACCAAAGTCAGGCCTCTTTGTGATTTGAATAATCAGATATATAGTGAAGCATTTCTATGGAAACAAAATAAAAATAAAGTTTAATGGGTAGAACAAACTGTAAACTCAGTTTTTTCATTTAGAAGGCAGCCCAATCAAGATTTTTAGACGTTGGGCTTGAAGAACCTTCAGATGAAGTGACAGCAGATAGTGGCAATCTGACAGATTTGTCCTGGTCTACAGTTTGCATCAGGTCTGTAGTGAACTTTCTGAGTATTCTAGACATCAACAGCCATGAAGGATGTTCATGTATTAAGTTGCTATGGTGATTTTTTTCCAAAATTCATATCAAGTTGTCTAGATTCAGTTTGTGGGGCTGCAGAAAAAAAGTAGTTTTAATTTAAATGATTTTAAGTCAGAAAAATGGGGAGAAAATGGAAACATTAGCTCGGAGACTTGCAGCCAGAGAAGAAATCAGAATTAAGTCTAAATTGCAGGCAAATAATAAAAACTCAAAATTAATGAAGAAAGCTAGAATCTAATAACATATGTACTATAGTTTTATTTTGAGACATAATTTTTCTTTTTCCAGTTTCTCATTTCTATCAAAAACAAATCACAATAGGACCAATTTATTTGCAAAATAGATTTTAGTCTTAAAATCCTCATCCTGATTATTTGCATAAAGTGCAGCAAAAAGAGTGACTGGTCATATAAGCTTTTAAAAATTGGCTTTGCTCGAACTTTTGTAAGGAATTTCAGATTCGATTTTCAAAAGCCCCTTGAGGCTGGGAAGCCAAGCCAAAGAATTGCCATCAGACTGTCTATAAATACCTATATGAATTGGTTGAATTTCTGTTTTCTCAAGGTCCCAAAGTAACTTGAGGTTCCTGGTCCTGTCAGCAAGTGACATTCTTTACTCACCACAGGTCAGGAACCCTGTAAAGGAACCATGTATACAGGGTATCAGGCCAGTCTATCCAAGTGGCTTTTTATTGGTTCTATAAAGTCAACTTTAATTCCTCAAAGCAATCTGAGCCTATCTGAAAATACGTCATTCCATTTAAACCCTTGGTAAAAAGAACCAGTGTCTCCAATTGTGTCCAGTTATAAAAGAAAACAAATTTTTACTGAACATTTGCAAATAACTGTATTTCCACAATTATAAATACAAATAGTTTCCAAATACTGCATAAATCGAGGATATTGTTTTCTGTGCTTCAACAATGTAAAATAGTTTTATTATTTTTGGTCACTGTCAAAAGAAGTTTAAGAGCCATTGCTTTAGCATCTATATATGGACAATAGGGTAATTCTTCAGAGATTAACCTGAACTACATCGTATTGGCCTCGTGAAAATGATGGGCTTAGCTTTGTTCACATTGAAGGAATACATTTATAAGAAACTTAATGGATATTATCACTATGTTTAAGATGAAAACATTATGCTCATCATCGCACAATGAGTATGTCTCTGTATTATAGTCTGAAGGAGAAATTATTTATATGGTATCTGTAAAGAGGATAATTGCTACAGTTTTTAGTAACTTTTGATTGACATGATAGTCACAGAAATATTTTTTCCCCATGTGGCTTCTAGAAATCTTAGGACCAAATATTAAATAAATTGTTCCAGGTATATAAGATTTCATGGTATTTTGCCTTCTAAATTAATTTATGCCATCCATCTAATTTTTTTATTTGTACCACATTTTTGTTTCAGTTTTTTTACTATTTAAAATTTGTTTTTATCTTGTCATATTTTAATTTGTAAACTGCCTTAAATAGTTTTGAACATACTGCAACCAAAAGGCATAAAGATATGTGTTAAAGAAGAAATATACCTGTTTTCAATAATTTTCATGATCTACAAAAGTATCTGTTAGAGAAGAAAGTATTTTCTAACAAAGCAAACAGCCTTCAAGTTTCCAGTATTTAAGTCAACCATATAAACATAGTTCATCTTTTAACTGAGTAAAATATATTTATTATTTATTTATTTCAGAAAATAGGTGACTTGCCCCAGATACTATAACTAGTGAATTACTGAAGTTAGACTTAAACCAAACTGTTTTACAGTAGGTATGATGATTTATTGTTGTTTCTCAATGTGGGTAAGTATGTGTATGTTTAAATACTACTAAACAATTAAAAACTACTCCAAAATTAATCGGCATATTAGGAAAATAGTATTTGTGTGTGTATATATGTGTATATATGTATATATATAGTTGTGTATTTGTGTATATATCTATGTGTCCATACATACATGCACACATGCTTTTATCAAATATTATTGATTGACCATTTATTTTTGCTCTTGAAACTTAAAATTGCCTTTGTGATGTTGATATAGGCTTCTCATAACTATATATATATATCTTTTTAAATTTTTCTAACCTTTTTATTTCAAAATCAAGCAAAGAAGTTGCTGGCTTCTGCCTTCCTTTGTAGTGCCTCTAACAAAACATAGATCTAACAATGTCATTCTACTTCTTCTTATCAGAAGTCTTAAATATCTCATTATGCTCTGACTTTATGGTCTGTGCCTGTTGCATTACAGTTTCTTCTATTGCATGATTTAGTGATGCAAATAGCTATATATCTCTTCTGATTTCTCTTTTTGATTAGAAGGGACATTTTCACGATGAGTGTAAGTGATACATTAAAATACAAATATAGAACAAAGTTTTGTGCAGAGCATAGGTTGACACACTGGAATGTGTTACATTTATTTCTTTGTGACAGTTTTTTTTTTTTTAACCGGAGACAGAGTCTCACTGTTGTCACCCAGGCTGGAGCGCAACGGCACAATCTCGGCTCACTGCAACCTCTGCCTCCCGGGTTTCAGCAATTCTCCTGCCTCAGCCTCCCGAGTAACTGAGATTACAGACACCTGCCACCATGCCTGGCTAATTTTTGTATTTTTAGTAGAGACGGGGTTTCACCATGTTGGCCAGGCTTGTCTTGAACTCCTGACCTCAGGCGATCCACCTGCCTCGGGCTCCCAAAATGCTGGGATTACAGGCGTGAACCATCTTTAACACTGCTTTTGCATGTATTATTCTACATTGCTTCAGATACATTGCATAAAGGATGATTATAAGTTATTAATAAAATTAAGTCATTAGAGTTTCGTTTCAATATATAAAATATGTCCTACACTTAGAAGATTTCTGAATATGGAAAAATATCTGACATGGGGGAAGAGCAGTTTCCACTCAGAAGCTTCTTAAGCAGAGACTTAGATTGCCAGGACTGACAAATTTTTAATCGGGTAGTGTTTAATGGATGGAGTAGGACTGAGTGTTACTGACAAAGAAGTAAGACTACATTCTTGCCAAAATCTTGTCTATAAAACTTTTTATGACTTTATTTGTAGAGTTTTTTGGATTATTTTTCCATAAAATAATTAAATATAAATAATTGTTAGTTTTTGCAAGTGAACGCTTGTACTTGTCTTCAAATGGAGGAGAAATCAAATAACTAATAAATATTGTCTAGCTTAAAACAGGCAGAAAATATGTGCAAAAAATAAATATTACAACATAGTTATCTGCCAAGATTTCTAGAAGACCTTGTCACAATGGAAGTCATTTATTTATTTGTGTATCTCTAATTGAATTTAAGGAGTTCTTGTATAGTTAGCTTATAAGAGGTTTTTCAAGACACAAAGGGCTGTTTAAGTCCTGCACATTTCTTATGTTCACATATATGTACCATTTTCTAATATGAGTAGATGGAATTTACCACCTGTTTTGGGTGGCATTCCCAAGGCACATGAACCTGGGCAGATCCAGTCCTCGCAGGCCAGGGGGCTCAACAGGTCTGAAAGGGACAAAAGTCTGGGCCTCCATAAGTAGGAGTTGGGCCCCTCCACCAGCATCTCCAGTGAGTGGTTCTTCACATTTCTGGTGGTATACCAAGGGTCTGGGATTCCGTGCTGAGCTCTTCCTTATTCACTCAACATTACTGAGGGAATCCTTGTTGACATATTTCCCTGTGCTGATAATATGCATAAATTCAGCATGTTGCCAAATCTAATCTGAGATTGTGAAACAATTATGTTTATAATATCCAAGAGATAATTATCAAAATTTAATAAATAAATAAATTGTATTACAAATTACATTGAACTCAATCTTCTTTAATCAACTAAAATATTGATATAAATATCTTTTATTCACATACAGAAATAGTAAGTAGTAAACAAAAATTATGGGGAAAGATGGCTTATTGGTTTTGGAGTTTCAGAAGACTATTTTTTTTTTTGCTGTCAAAAAAATTTAAAGACCTTTTATTTATTTTTTATTTTTTATTATTATTATACTTTAGGTTTTAGGGTACATGTTCACAATGTGCAGGTTTGTTACATATGTATCCATGTGCCATGTTGGTTTGCTGCACCCATTAACTCGTCATTTAGCATTAGGTATATCTCCTAATGCTGTCCCTCCCCACCCCCCAGCCCACAACAGTCCCCGGAGTGTGATGTTCCCCTTCCTGTGTCCATGAATTCTCATTGTTCAGTTCTCACCTATGAGTGAGAACATGCGGTGTTTGGTTTTTTGAACTTGCAATAGTTTACTGAGAATGATGTTTTCCAGTTTCATCCATGTCCCTACAAAGGACATGAACTCATCATTTTTCATGGCTGCATAGTATTCCATGGTGTATATGTGCCACATTTTCTTAATCCAGTCTATCGTTGTTGGACATTTGGGTTGGTTCCAAGTCTTTGCTATTGGGAATAGTGCCACAATAAACATACGTGTGCATGTGTCTTTATAGCAGCATGATTTATAGTCCTTTGGGTATATACCCAGTAATGGGATGGCTGGGTCAAATGGTATTTCTAGTTTTAGATCCCTGAGGAATCACCACACTGACTTCCACAATGGTTGAACTAGTTGACAGTCCCACCAACTGTGTAAAAGTGTTCCTATTTCTCCACATCCTCTCCAGCACCTGTTGTTTCCTGACTTTTTAATGATGGCCATTCTAACTGGTGTGAGATGCTATCTCACTGTGGTTTTGATTTGCATTTCTCTGATGGCCAGTGATGATGAGCATTTTTTCATGTGTTTTTTGGCTGCATAAATGTCTTCTTTTGAGAAGTGTCTGTTCACGTCCTTCACCCACTTTTTGATGGGGTTGTTTGTTTTTTTCTTGTAAATTTGTTTGAGTTCATTGTAGATTCTGGATATTAGCCCTTTGTCAGATGAGTAGGTTGCAAAAATTTTCTCCCATTCTGTAGGTTGCCTGTTCACTCTGATGGTAGTTTCTTTTGCTGTGCAGAAGCTCTTTAGTTTAATTAGATCCCATTTGTCAATTTTGGCTTTCGTTGCCATTGCTTTTGGTGTTTTAGGCATGAAGTCCTTGCCCATGCCTATGTCCTGAATGGTATTGCCTAGGCTTTCTTCTAGGGTTTTTATGGTTTTAGGTCTAACATGTAAGTCTTTAATCCATCTTGAATTAATTTTTGTATAAGGCGTAAGGAAGGGACCCAGTTTTAGCTTTCTACACATGGCTAGCCAGTTTTCCCAGCATCATTTATTAAATTGGGAATCCTTTTGCCATTGCTTGTTTTTGTCAGGTTTGTCAAAGATCAGATAGTTGTAGATATGCAGCATTATTTCTGAGGGCTCTGTTCTGTTCCATTGATCTATGTCTCTGTTGTGGTACCAGTACCATGCTGTGTTGGTTACTGTAGCCTTGTAGTACAGAAGACTATTTTTTAAACAAATAAATTGCTTAGACTTGTGAAACTTCTAGTTCTGGCTGGGGAGCAAAGAAATGTTGAAAGTCTGTAGCACATTTAAGTCAGACTGTCTCGTCTCTGTCACTGATCTCATTTTCTAAATGGAGTACGTAGTGTCAGTTCTAAATGTTTTATTTACCGTGTTTTGGAATTTTAAAAAATCTTCAAAAGTCAGAGCAGCCAGATAGCATAGATTTTAAGGTAAGTTTTTTTTTTCAACTTTTATTTTAGATTCAGAGATACATGTGCATGTTTGTTACCTAGGTATATTGAATGATGCAGAGGTTTGGGATATGAATGATCCAGTTCTAAGCATAGTACCCAATAGTTATTAAGTTTTGAGGTTTGGTGGGGAGTATAAACTATATGAATAATTTCTAGCATCCTAGCCACTGAAATAACACAAACTCAAGGAATTTTTTTCCTCTGGTTAAAAATAGTTTTATCTGCAATAGAAAACTTACATATAGTTAGTTGTTGGTGAGCCAATAAACAGATCAGAAAGGAAAATGAACCACTATCAGAATAAGATCTACATCAGGCTGTTCTGGTACATGTCAGCATTTGCTTACCCTTTCTCTTTCATTATAGCATTGAACTACTGACATGCCCAAAGAAGAAAACCCATTCACAACCACTAAAGTCCATGGCCATTTAAATATGAAAATGGTAAAAACCACTTACAAACTGCCAAATATAAAGGCATTCAGAAATTATTACTTTTCTTCTAACCTCCTTTAAAACAATAAATTGTTCTCTTATTGGATGTCAAGTATGTGCTCCAAGCAAATAGTTTAGGACTAGATATTGGCCATGTTGTAATGATAAACTTTGAATTCATAAATCTTTACATTGAAATAAATTGTCACAAAACATGAAGTACATTTGAAAGTTTGTTACCATACAATTGTGGTTTATTTTATATTATGATTATTTTTCTTCAAGAAATTTCCACCCTCTCCCTAACCCCCCAAAATCACCAATCTTATTTCCTTAATAGATTATAAAACTGAGTTAAGAGAAGAATCTGAAAAATATGTAAGAGAGAATATTCAAGAAATGAGACATTTGTTTATTTATTATTATTATTCATTATTAATAATATTTATTATTATTATTAATAAATAATATTACAATAATATTATTATTTATTATTTATTATTATTTATTTATTATTATTATCCAGATTGGCTCAGGGATGGCTTTAACTATCACTTGCAAAATTTCAGTACCACAATCTGCTTGTCAGGAACTAACAGACAGAAGAGAGATTCTGAAGAGGCCATGTATACAAAATTATGTTTAACCTATGAGAATTATCTCTAATACTATAGGCCTGATTCTTGCATTGCTATTCAGATCACAGCCTTGACATCATGACTGGAACCTTGGAATTATTTTTAATTCTGTTCTCCAGGCTTGCCATACCTTCGACGTTAGAGGAACTCAGTTCTCCTCTCTTGACCAACCCCAGCAAAATAGCCCTAAACTAATGTTAACACAGAGTATGCAATTATGTGCTCATGTGTATAACTAATGTTAAGTTGTGTATCCAGGTAATTTGTTTCTTTAAAATTATATAATTTGCCAAACTTTATTATTATTATTTTGTTCAACTTTTATCTTAAGTTCTGGGGTACATGTGCAGGTTTGTTACATAGGTAAACATGTGTCATGGTGGTTTGCTGCACAGATCATCCCATCACGTAGGTATTAAGCTTGGCATACATGAGCTATTCTTCCTGATGCTGTCTCTCCCTTGGCTCTCCAACAGACCCCAGTGTGTGTTGCTCCCCTCCATGTGTCCATGTGTTCTTATCATTCAACTCCCACTTATAAGTGAGAACATGCGGTGTTTGGTTTTCTGTTCCTGCATTCAAACTTTCCTTTTTTTGACCTAATAAAGTAATATGAAATGTTACTGCAATTTATTATGAGCATGTGGAATTGCATACTTTAATCCTCTGTAATTTAAATTCTGCATTCCATGGCATAATATCTGAAATGATACCAATTTATAATAAATCCCTAGCATTGTATACATTTTCATGTTGGAAAACTGATTCTTGTTTCCAGGATTATTATTTAAATTGTAGGACAAATATATCATGAATCAGATCTTTTTTAGGTGGAATCTTTTTCGTGCAGAAGTTTGTTGGGAAAAGCTGAGTGTTGGGAGAAGCTGAGGCAGGGCTTGCATGTCTGCCATAATGTAAAAGAGTCTTTGAACATATCTGGGGTTCAGGGTCTAAAACCCCTTGTGGCCTTTGGAACACCAAGCTCTGTGCTAAAGGGTGGAAGGCTACCCGGATGTACCATAATCTAAGCACAAGGCATAAAACCCCTCGTGGCTTGGATAGAATCCAGGGCTTGTGGCCTCTGGAATGTGTCTAGACTGGCTGGCTCCTTGCTCCTTGCTCTCCTGGGATTGATTGTATCTTGAGTTAAAAGAACCTGCTCTCCATTATCTCAAGTAGCAGGGCAGATGCTAAACCATCACAGCTGTAAATCATGTGCTTAATGCAATGCTCCCTTTCACCCCCACATTCTCACCACCTGTTTCTTTGTTTGATCACCAATAAATAGTCTGGGCTTCGAGAGCCCAGGGCCTTCGCAGCCTCCACACTCGTGATGGCCCCCTGGACCTCCTTTCTCTCTCAAACTATCTTTTCTTATTCCTTTGACTCCACCGGACTTTGTCACCCCCATGACCTGGTGTTGGGCCCGATCACCCCAACAAAGTTTATTACATGTGTTTTGGAAGTTCATTGTATATGTCTAGCAAATGCAACATGTCTGCCATACTGAAGCCATACTGAAGTTATGACACCATTTTGTTCTAATAAAGAGAAACTGCTCCCTTCCAAACATGAATTGGAATACAAAAGAAATAGTCTTATTTGACTGGATGAGACTTCTGGACATATGTTAACTTTGGATAAGAAAATATATTTGCAAATTGTGCCAACATATTTATAAAAGCTATGCTGTAGTGTATTACAAGTTAGGTATACAGAGACATATTTGGGCATCTTGTTCATCTTTGGGACTGTCTTACGCAGCATAATTCTTTGCACAACCTATATGCTCAATAAAAACATTTGTTAATTTTTTTATGGAAAAAAGGATCATGATTTATTTGTATACACTAGAGAAGCATAATCATTAAGTAGTTTGATAAAGTTTTCTTGGAAGGTTCATGAGGATAGAATTAGGTGGGGGAATCAACAGAAGGAAGATATCAAAAAGGACTTTGAAATAATGTAAATGTTAGATGAAGGGAAGCTAAAATATAGAAACTATCTTGAAATCAATATAGATTCCAAAACTATGACAATGAAGCAACAGTTCATCAGTTGGATATGAAAACTAAACAGAAGTCATTAAATATTAATTGAACAAAATAAATGTTTATGCAGTACCATTTACCACTCTCTAATGATTCTGAAGAGTATGGACTTTTTCCTCATTACCAAAATCACAAACTATTTGAGTACAGGAACTGTCTGTTCATTCCATTATCATACATAGTTCATAATAGATATTCAATGATTATTCAATAAATACATGAATAAAAGTAAAAACTATATATGTACTATAAAATGTTTCAAAGACAAAAATGAAATTCAGAACAATTATGTTTTAGTGTTTGAGAGATTCTTAGGAAAGCAGAAAGTATCACTTCTGTAGGCATAAGACTTCTATGTCAACATTGTTAAAAATAGCATTGTTTGCATCCATAAAAATGTTCAGCAACTGGTATCCAGTGACAGTAGAGCTATTCTTCCTCATTTATTCTTGGCACATGCCTTATACCTGTGGAGCAATGAGAGAAAATTCAACAACGCTCCACTTTAATTAGCAGCAGAATATAATTGTCTTAAAGAAACTCCGAATGTTACGCTGCTCCTGCATTTTGAAAAGCACCCATACCTGAACAAGAGCTAGTGTTCTTCTGAGGCCTTTACACAATCCTTAGCTGATTAGTGGGCTTGGAGTTTGAGGCAGCTGCGCGGGCAAATTGTTTTGCATCTGAATATGGATTTTTATGAGGCTACGTAGCTTTTGCAAATAAACCTGAAGAAATGTTCCACCTGTGCTCTTAGAATATTGGGAAAATTCTTAGATAACAGCTCTTTTTGGATTAAAATGTATTATTGCAAACTTGTTTTGAGACAAGTCTTTGCTTTGGCATCATTCCATGAGTTTGAGAAGCATAAACTTTGAAACGAAGTGTTCAGCAAATCTCGAAAATGATAATGACAGGAAGGAAACGTCAAAAAATTTCTGGGGCAGGATAGAAACATGTTATGTTGGAAAAACATTTTCAGTGCACAGTGTAAAAATGCAGCTTGAGTAGTATTAAGCAAGGAGATTGAAAGGGTTCGGAAAAGCAGTGATTCAGGAAAAAGTGCCCAGATTCAGGAGTTAACTAGAATTCAAACACCTGCCACGGGCAAACTACCTTTGTGATCAAGTTAAGTAACCTTTCATTCAAAACTTTTGCTTTTTGTCACTACTATGAATCCAACAGTTGTGAATATTTTATATTAACTCAAATAAAAAATGTCCGTTAAGTCTCTGACTCACAATGGTTATCCAATAATTTGCACACAGTTGTCCTTCATAAGACTTTTTTTTTTGAAACAGAGTTTCAGTCTTATTGCCCAGGCTGGAGTGCAATGGCACCATCTCGGCTCACTGCAACCTCCGCCTCCCAGGTTCAGACAATTCTCCTGCCTCAGCCTCCCGAGTAGCTGGGGTTACAGGCGCCCACCACTACGCCCAGCTAATTTCTGTATTTTTAGTAGAGACGGGGTCTCACCATGTTGGTCAGGCTGGTCTCGAACTCCTGACCTCAGGTGATCCACCCGCCTAGGTCTCCCAAAGTGCTAAGATTACAGGCGTGAGCCACTGCACCCGGCCTGTAAGACTTATATGATGATTATGTGGTGCTGCATATTTGAAGGGCTTAAACCATGGCTGGCACATTAGTCAAGAGGTATGTATCATCTCTCTGCTGGTTACATCCCAGGGTATCCATGTTACCAAGAAGATATGATTTCTTCACTAGCATGAGGCTTTTATTTACTGATTTATGACAGTGTCCCTTATTTGAGTTTGGAAACATTTTACTTTTGCTTAGCTCATTAATGTTTATATCTTATAGATTGATTATTATAGCTATAGAGTGAGAAGATAACTTGTATTTTTCTTCTGTAAATATTTACAGACACATGCCCACAAATGCTTCACAATATAATCTTAATGTTTGCTTAAATGAAACAAGCAAAAAATGAAATATATATGGTGTGAATTTCATTTTTAACAACTATTTCTCTAAGTTGTGCAACTCTGGGTAAGTTGTATTTTTTTTTATTTTCTTATTTTCTATTTTTTTCATTAAGGGTAGCAAAAAGTATTAGAAACATTAACCTGAGATAAGAGACAGTGCTTTGTATTAAGAAGGTCTAATTGTTAATTTAACCAAATCCAATGGATCCATGACTCTATTTTTTAAAAAGAAAATCTATTACCTAGGTATTATAAAAAGTTTAAGGAGGTGTGTTGAGCAAAGAAAATGGTAATTGTGTGAGTTATTTTAAATAAACATTAACCAAATAAAGCAACAATTACATTACATAGTATGTGGAATCAAATAAATTGAATTAAAATAGTAAAAGTATATAATGCTAGAAAGAATGTCTGGAGTCAAATCAGTCTATATTAAATAAGTCTATTGTAAATCATAAGTATTCAAAATTTTATTCAAAAAGGTTTTCAAGCCTGTCAGACAAAGTTGGATCCCTCTATTAAGTGTTCTCATACACTATATTACTCTGATTTTTTTTTTTAGAGTATGCATTTCTATTCTCATTGATTATTTAATTAAAATCTGTTCTCACCAGCAGTCTAGACGTTCCATTAGGTAGGACATTTTTTTTTCCCTCTTACTGGTATATCACCAATAAGTGCACAGCCTGTGGCACACTGAAAGAGCATCAGAAAAATGATTGATTATGTAAACAAATGGATGAAGACAAATGGGTAATAAACACAACAGAATAATCAAGTTCATTTGGGGTTAGGAAAGGCCTCTCAAAAGAGATAACTCTATTTTGTTTACAATGAGTAAATAAGTCACTTGGGAAGAAGGGGACTAAAGAAGATCAGTGGTAGAAGAGTCAGTATAGGCAAAAGCCTGCAAATAAAAACTTTCATGTGTTAGTATTGTCAGAGCATGGAGGAAAATGGAAAAATAATGGGATTCAGCATGGCCATGACTTATTATGGCCAGGACACTGGCAGTTTGTATTGATACTCCATGTACCTTGGAAAAGACAAAATGCATTTTCCAGTGTTGGTTAATAGTATCTATGTGGGCTCAATAAACAAAGCTTGTTAATTGTGCTTTTCATATCTTCTGTTAAGGTATTGCATTTCTTTGATTATTACATGCTAACAGTGGTAGATTAAGCATGGGTCAATGTCATGGCATACTTGTTATTTTCTCCTTGTATTTTAATCATTTTTTTGTTTATATAATTTGAAGCTATTTATTAGATGCATTATATATTACTCAAAAATTAAACTTTTTATAATTATACTATATTTCTCTGTCTCTAGAAATGCTTTGTCTTCAACTCTGTTTCATCAAACGTTAATATCATAGCACAAGCTTTCTTTTTGCTGCTTTTGTCTGATATATCTATTTTATACTTTTACATTTGACTTTTATCCGATGTGTAATACTTAGCTCTTATAAACAACAAACAGATACTTTTCTGTTGTTAATTCAGTTTAATCATCTTTGTGTATTAACTGGAGAGTTCATTTCAGTCACATTCATTTTGATTACTATATAAACTCACTTTTAGAAGCTTACTTTGTCCTTTCTACTTGTATAGCTTTTTCTACCTAATTTTTTTCTTCCTTTCTACTTTTCGATTAATTTAAATTACAATCTTTTATATTTTCTCATTCTTCTTATTGGTAGTTATGTATCTTCTTATATTTTAGTGGATTTTTTGAAAATCATAACATGGATTTATGGTTTTACCCCATTCTTAAACAATATAAAGATTTAGAATGATTTAGCTCTAGCTTTACTCCAGAGATAAGTGCTTTAACTATTTTAAATTGATTTAATCCCAAATATTAGGCAATATTATTATTAATTTATTTAGCTAATTTTTATTTAAAGTTACTCACATGGTTACTATTTTATTTACTCAATATTCTTTCTTACACTTTTGATTATACATTTGTAAGTAATTTTTCTACTTTGTTAAGTCGAATTGTAAACAGCTTTTCATGGTAGGCAGAATCCTAAAATGATTTTCAATGACACTCTCTCTTGTATAATCCCATTGCCTCTGAATGTGAATGAAACTTGTAAATACGATGAAATATATTGTTCATGCTTCTATTATGTTATACGACACAGATTAGGAAGGGGAGATTATCTGGGTGGGCCTAACATAATCCCTTGAGCACATTACAAACAGATTTATTTAGCTGGTTGCAAAAGGGGAACTCAGATTTAAAATATGAGAGGGATTTGATGTGGGAGAGGTCCTTTGTTGGTGGCTTTGAGCTGGAGGAGGCCACAGAGCAAGGTTTGAGAACAGCATCTTAGAGATCAGAGCATTATCTAACCAAGAGAAAACAGAAACTATAATGTGACAACAGCAAGGACTGGATTCTGCTAATAACAGAATGAGCTTAGGAAAAGATAATTAGATAAAGCTTAGCCTTGTTCACAGGTTGATTTCAGCCTCATGAAAACCTTGACAGAGAACTCAATTCTGCCCACCTGCTCTCTGAGCTGCATACTATGAGAAAATAAATGGGGGTTGTTTTAAACTCCTGAGTTGTGATAACTGTTTATGAATCAGTAGACAACTAATACATCTTTAGTGAGATTCTATTCATGTTAAATTCTCTGTTTTCTGATACTTTATAGATAATTATTTTCTTCAAAGATTTAAAGATATTTTTTATAGCCTTCTGTTTCAAAAGGTCAATTTTTATTTTTTGGGGGTCTTTTATAAATAATCTGTCTTGTTAGCTGCTTTAGTAATTTTTTTTTTTTAATTTGTGTCTTTCTTTATGCTACTATAGTAGAATACCAAAGACTGGGAATTCCAGAACTGCTATAACAGAATACGACAGACTGGATAATTTGTAAATATCAGAAATTTATTTATCATAGTTCTGGAAGTCCAACATCAAGGTGCCAGCATTTGATATTTAGGGAAGGCCTTCTGGCCACATCCTCTGGAGAAAAAAGAATGCTATGTCCTCACATGGCAGAAGGTGGAAGGACAAAAAAACAAGCTATCTGATGGATGAATGTAGCCTCTTAATCCCATTAACTACGAAGGATCCCTTATGGCCCAATCACGTCTGAAAAGCTCACCTTTTAATGAGATGACATGGGCAACACCTGAATTTTGCAGGGGGACATATTCAAACCATAGCAACTTGACTTCACGACAGTGTATCTAGATGTGGATTTATTTTTCTGTCTTTTTTCTTTCCCTTCTTTTTTCCTTCCTTTCTTTGTTTCTTATCCTTCCTTTCCTCTCTTTTCCCTCCTTTTCCCTCCCTCTCTCTACCTCCCTCCCTCTTTATTTCTGCTTTTTGTTCTTCAGTCATTTTAATATTTTAGCTTGGGGATTTCTCTGTCACAACATTACTAAAGGATGGGAACTGTATCATTGCTCAATCTTAGCTTAATTTAGGAAGGAGCATTTCCAAGTTGAAGTTAGTTGCATGCTCATTTTCAAGGTTTCGTTTATAGTTCATTACGTAGCCAAAATAAATGAAGGAGCAGGTCAGTAGGAACTGGTAAGTGTCCATAAGGCAGCTCTATCTTTGCTGCTATTTAACTCAATACATCTATGTGTTTAAATTTGTTTCTGGTCTCACAGAATGCGCCTTACTCTCTTGTCAGAACAGTGATCGTTCTATATAAATGGTTCTCTAGAGTTTTGCTTCAATAATTTCATGTTTTTCTTCGTGTAAAGTTTTTCAAAGTATCCTGTTTTCTGTGTCACCAAATATACAAGTGGAAAAGGGCTGAGATACCATTTCATTTGTTAGGTAGGTGGTGCAGAAACAATGAAGAGTGTGAGAACAAGGTGTAGCAATCATATTTGCATTTTTAAAAGTTATACTGTTGGTAGTATGGAGGGTAAATTGTAGAGTGTAATGAACTGGGATAGGAGACGAAAGCCTCAGAGAGAAATGGTAGTGCAGATGAAAAGGAAAAAAGATGCAAGAGAATCTCAGATAGTGAGCTCAACAGGAATTTGTAAATTGTTGGATTTTTTAAAAGGGTAAGAAAAAAAGGTTTGAAGGCTAGATTTTCAATTATTTCTTGCTTGTATGAATGTTTTCATGGAGTTGTTACTACCCAGAAAAGAATCAGAAAAGGATAGGTTAGGGCATGGTAGTGGCTCCAAAATAACTATTTTAGCATGATGCTTTAAGATTAATTATATGGAGGCAGAGCTATTCCACTGGACATTTGGAGTTATTGATTTGAAGTTCAGAAGAAAGAGAACACCCAGAGTTTTATTTGTCTGTTTTTAAGAAACATCAACAAATAGAAAAACTCGAAGGTCGGTTATCCTGTGATATTGCCCAGGCAGTATTTATAGTAAACAGAGAAAGGGAGCACCAAGATGTTTAGGAATGAGCACAACTGTTGTACTATAGAACAGAAAGTTGATCACCAGGGCCCTAGAGAAAATGAGAAATCTCCATGATATAGTTGGGATGTGTGTCCTTGCCCAAATCCTATATTGAAATGTAATTCCCAATGTTGCAGTTGGGGCCTGGTGGGAGGCGTTTGGACCATAGGGGCAGATTTCTCATGAACGGTTTAGCACTATTCCACTTGGTATTGTCCTCGCAATAATGAGTGAGTTCTCATGAGATCTGGTCATTAAAAAGTTTGTAGCACTTCCAATCTTGTTCTCTCTTGTTCCTCCTTTTGTCTTGTGATGTTCCTGCTCCCCTTTCACCTTCTGCCATGATTGTAAGTTTCCTGAGGCCTCTGCAGAAGCCAGGCAGATGCCAGCATCATGCATCCTGTAAGCCTGCAGAATCATGAGCCTATTAAAACTCTTTACTTTATAAATTACCCAGTCTCAGATATTTATTTATAGCAATGTGAGAATGGACTAATGCATTCCATAATATGTTTATTTCAGTATTTCAGTTACGCTTGTCTCTCCTTTCTAATTGTCATTGTCAACCAATAATAGATTGTGTTTTCCCCTACATTTTTATGCTATTCTTCGTTGAATAAAACAAATTCCAAAAGTTAGTTTCAAATTGTCAGCACTCTTTCCAATTTCATAATGGAAAAACATGAGGTTGTAGGTTTTAAAAGTTGCAACCCGATTTCTCTCAAGAAAATTTTAAACCTCAATAATCTTTTGGAAATGCATTCTGCCCCATTACTCAGAGTTTCAGTTCTTTTCCACACAGTGAAATCTATGATTAAATTGCACATTTCTGTGGATAGTGATAGTCAACATGTATCTCCAATCAAAGAAACAACACACCAAATTCAAGATGTTTTTCATGGAAGCACTTTAATTCCATGCTTGTTGTGAGTTCTGTGATACAGAATTACTGAAGATTGTTCACGAGCGACAGAATAATACATTTAAGCTAAAAATGCATTGAAAGTGTTTTCCCCATCCATAATTCATTAAAAATGAGTAAAAATAAAAATCATAGATGATGATGTCCTAATTCAGAGACAAATATCAAGGGTTTTATTCATTACTGTGTGTGAATTCAAATAACTTATATTCTCATGGTATAACTTATTCACAGTATTGCCTGGAGGATATTCTAGGACAAAAGTGTAAACCTGCCTTTTTGCTGAGTTCCCTGAATCTTCCTTGTTTCTACCTTTTCTGAATTTTGAAATAGTCAAATACTTTCACAGAATTTCCTGTACTTGTCAACTTCCAACTGAAGATCTTTTATAGTAATGGACTTACTTCTGTTTGAGTGATAATACTCTACTCCTCACAACCTGCAGAAGAGATGCCTGTGTGTGTGAATCTAAACAAAGAACAAATGCACTTACAAATATTTTTTGCAAAACCAGCCTTTTATCATTATACTTTTTTGGTATTTGGTATGATTTTTTGGCATATTTTGCATTTTTCCTGAAATTACTCAGAATTAATTTCTTTTGTTTTTACTTCTTTATTTTGCATTTCTCCAGAAGGACATCCTCAAGGATGAGAATGAAAGTTATATATTTATTTTCAGAAAACACTGGTAGAATATGGACACATGAGACAAGGCCAGCAAGGAAGTCAATAAAATGTGATTACTAAGCAAATTACCACCAGAGAAGCAGAAGGAAATCCCACTTCAATATTTTGAAAGACAGTAAAAAACATTCCCTGGAGTTAGGACAAATGAAGAGAAAGAAGTCTGTGTATATCTGACAACTTTTCTTCCATCACTGGTTGAGGGCTGCTTCCAAAGATTTAACATTCCTGCCCTTTCAGATTAACTGCTCTGGCTTAGTGAACCCACAACAAGGAAGAAAAAAAAATCCTTAGGCAGAGAGTCTCAGGTGTTTGCAACTGGCACCATGAATAGATAGAGGTGAATTATGAGATGATATGGGCAATATCCTCAGTATCTTACACATGCAAATAATAAGCCTCATTTTTGTTACGCAGTAACTCATTTGAAATTTTGCAAATTAAAATGATAAACGCATGGTTGTTGTAACAAAGAAAACAATGGAATGTATTCATACCTTTATAAATAGACCTAAATAGACAAGTTGTCCTCTTGGCATGGCTTGGATAAGTACAAGTTTAGACATTATGGTATATTGACTGTGCAGTGTAAGTACAAGCTTCACTGCTAGCTCTAATTTCTAATATTAGAAATAACCATGCAAATGACAGATGTGAACCATGATCAATAAAAAAAAAAAGTTACTTCTTTTTTAAGAAATTTCATCTTTTATTTTAAATACAGGTTGTACAACTGCAGCTTTCTCACATGAGTATACTGCACGTAGGTAGTGAGCATTGTACCCGGTAGGCAGTTTTTAAACCCACACCACCCTACCTCTCCACTCTGGTAGTCCACGGTGTCTGTTGTCCCATGCTTATGTCTATGTGTACTCAGTGTTTAGTTCCCACTTATAAGTGAGAACCTGTGGTATTTTGTTTTCTTTTCCTGCATTAATTAACTTAGGATTATGGTCTCCAGTTCATCTATATTGCTGCAAAGAACACAAATTCATACTTTTTTATGGCTGCATAGTAACCCATGGTGTATATGTACCACATTTTCTTTATGCAGTCCACCATAAATGGGCAACTATATTGATACCATGTCTTTGCTACTGTGAATGAACATACAAGTAGCTATGTCTTTTTGGTGTAATAATATATTTTCCTTTGGATATATATTCAGTAATGGGATTGCTGGTCAAATCACAGCTCTCTAAATTCTTTGAGAAATCTCCAAACTGCTTTCCACGGTGGCTGAACTAGTTTACCTTCCCACTAACAGTGCATAAGTGTTTTCTTTTCTCTGCAGCCTCAACAGCATCTGTTATCATTGACTTTTTTGTTTTTTTTCAGCATCTTGTTCTGTCATCCAGGCTGGAGTGCAGTGGCACCATCTTGGCTCACTGAAACCTCCACTTCCCGGGTTCAAGCAATTCTCCTGCCTCAGCCTCCTGAGTAACTGGGGTTACAGGTGTGTGCCACCATGCCCAGCTAAGTTTTGTATTTTTAGTAGACATGGGGTTTCATCATGTTGGCCAGTCTGGTCTCAAACCCCTGGCCTCAAGTGATCCACATGCCTCGGCCTCCCAAAGTGCTAGGATTACAGTTATGTTCCACCACGCCCAGCCTTGTTATCATTGACTTTTTATTAATAGCCATTCTAACTGATGTGAGGTGGTATCTCACTGTAGTTTTTATTCGCATTTCTTTGATGATTAAAAATGATGAGCACTTTTTCATATAATTGTTTGCTGCTTGAATGTCCTTTCAAGAATTGCTTGTTCATGTCTTTTACCAATGTTATAATGGAGTTGTTTTTACTCATTAAGTTCCTTGTAGATTCTAAATATTAGACCTATGTTTAGACCTATGTGGGATACATAGTTTGCAAATATTTCTCCCATTTTGTTGGTTGTCTGTTTACTCTATTGATAGTTTCTTTGGCTGTGCAGAAGCCCATGCACTTAATTAGGTTCCACTTGTCAATTTTTGTTTTTGATGCAATTGCTTTTGGGGATTTAGCCAAAAATTATTTTCCAAAGCTGATGTTGAGAAGGATATTTCCTAATTTTCTTCTAGGACTTGTTATAGATTGAGGTTTTACATTTACATCTTTAATACATTTTGAGTAAATTTTCGTATATAGTAAAAGATATGGGTCCAGCTTCGATCTTCTGCATATGGCTAGCCAATTATCCCAACACCATTTATTGAATAGAGAGCCTTCTCCCCTTTGCTTGTTTTTGTCAGTCTTGTCAAAACTAAGATGGTTGTAGGTGTGCACTTTTACTTCTGAGTTTCTGTTCTATTCCATTGGTCTATTTGTCTGTTTTTGTACCAGTGTCATGCTGATTTCATTACTGTCATCTTCTTGTAGAGTTTGAAGTCAGGTAGTGTGATGCTACCAGGTTTGTTTTTTGTTTGTTTGTTTGCTTAGGATTGTTTTGTATATTTGGGATCCTTTTTTGGTTCTATATGTTAGATTATTTTTCTAATTCTGTGAAGAATGATGTTGGTAGTTTGACAAAATAGTGTTGAATCTATAAATTGCTTTGGCAGGATGGCCATTTCAATGATATTGATTCTTCCAATCCATAAGCATAGGATTTTTTTTATGTATTTGCATCATCTCTGATTTATTTCAGCAGTGCTTTGTAGTTCTACTTGTAGAGACATTTCACCTTCTTAGTTAGCTGTCTTCCTAAGTATATCGTTTATTTTTTGTGGCTATTGTAATGTTCTTGCTTTGACTCTCAGCCTGGATGTTATTATTGTATAGAAATGCTACTGACATTTGAACACTGATTTTGTATTCTGAAACATTACTAAAATTGTTTACCTGTTCTAGTGGTCTTTTTAGTGTAGTCTTTAGGGTTTCCTATCTATAGAATCATATCATCGACAAAGAGAGATAGTTTGATTTCTTTTTTGTCCTATTTTGGTGCCTTTTATTTATTTTTCTTGCCTGATTGCTCTGGCTGGAACTTCCAGTATTATTTTGAATAGGGCTGGTGAGAGTGGGCATACCTCTCATCTTCTAGTCCTCAAAGGGAATGGTTCCAGCTTTTGCCTGTTTAGTGTGATCTTGGCTGTGGGTTTGGCATGGATGGCTCTTATTATTTTGAGGTATTTTTTTTGATGCCTAGTTTCTTGAGGCTTTTTATCATGAAGGGGTGTTGAATTTTATCAAAATATTTTTATACATGTATTGATATAATCGTGTATTTTGCTTTCAATTCTGTTTATGTGGTAAATAACATTTCTTGATTTGTATATGATGAACAACCTTGCATCCCAGAAATAAAGCCTACTTGGTCACAGTGTATTAACTTTTCTATGTGTTGCTAGATAGTTACAAACACCATCAAGAAGTTAGAAAAATTTGAAGTTATCAATATAACTTTGTGATTAATGGAACTAGGAAAAAATAGAGGAAACCAACCCCAAAGCTAACAGAAAAAAAATTAAAATTAAAGAAGAAATAAAAGAAATTGAGATGCAGAAATTCATAAAAAAGTTCAATGAAATCAAGGGTTGATTATTTGAAAAAATAAACAGTATTGATAGACTGCTAGCTAGATTAACAAAGGGAAAAAAGGGAAGATTCAAATAAGTACAATCAGAAATAGAAAAAGATGACATTACAATAGATCCCAAAGAATACAAAAGACCTTTAAAGAATAGTATGAACAACTTTATGCACACAATTTAGAATATCAAAAGGAAAGGGATAAATTCCTGGAAACACATAATTCTCCATGATGGAATCAAGAAGATTTTGAAACCATGAATAAATGAATATCTAGCTCTGAAGTTGAGTGAGTAATAACAGACCTGCCAAGAAAAAAAAAAATGCTCTGGATCAGATGGATTCACAACCAAATTCTACCAGATATACAAAGAACTGGTATCCATCTTACTGAAACTATTCAAAAAATCCAGGAAGAACTCCTCCCTTACTCATTCTATGAAGCCAGCATCATCTTAATACCAAAAGCTGGCAGAGACACAACAATATCCCTGATGAACTTAGTTGCAAAAATTCTCTACAAAACACTAGCAAATCGAATCCAGCCATTCAGCCAATTTATATTTAGGGTTAGTATTGATATGAGAGATTTTGATACTGTCATCTTGTTGTTAGCTGGTTGTTATGAGGATCTGATTGTGTAGTTGTTTTACAGTGCTTATGGACTATGTGCTTAAGTGTGTTTTTGTGGTAGCAGGTGTCATTCTTTCAGTTCCATGTTTAGCACTCCCTTCAGGACCTCTTGTAAGACTGGTCTAATTGAAGTGAATTCCCTCAGCATTTCCTTTTCTGAGACAGATTTCATTTTTCCTTCACTTATGAAGCTTAGTTTGGTGGAATATTAAATTATTCATTTGAATTTCTTTAAGAATACTGAAACCCCCCTGCCCCCAATCTCTGCTGGCATTTAAGTTTCTGATGATAGGTCTGGTGCTATCCTTATGGGCTTCCCTTTGTATGTGACTTGACACTTTTCTCTAGCTACCTTTAAGATTTTCCTTTTGTATTGACCTCAGTGAATCTGATAACTATGTGTCTTAAGCATGGTCATCTCGTATAGTATCTAGGCAGGGTTCTCTATATTATTTGATTTGTATATGAAAATCTCTAGTGAGATTAGGAAATTTTTTATGGACTACATCATCAAATACAGTTTCCAAGTCCTGTCTCCTTCTGTCTCAGAAAGGCCAATAAATCATAGGTTTGGTCTCTATACATAATCCCATATGTCTCAGAGGTTTCGTTTATTTTTAAAAATTCTCTTTTTTTTATTTTTGCCTGTCTGGGTTGATTTGAAGATACGGTTTTCAAGCTCTGAGATTATTTCATCTGCTTGGTCTATTCTGTTGTTAATACTTCTGATTGTATTATAAGATCTTGTAGTGAATTTTTCAGCTTTAGAATTTCTGTTTTGTTCTTTCTTAGAATGGCTATTTTGTCTTTCAGCTGTTGAATTGTTCTACTAGATTCCTTGCATTGAGTTTTATCCTTCTCCTGAATCTAGACGAGCCTCTTCACCATTAAAATTCTGAATTCTATATCTGTGTTTTCTGTCATTTCAGACTCCTTAAAAACCAGTGTTGGGGGTGGGGGTGCAAGTGGGCTTTTTTGGAGGTAAGATAATACTCCGGTTTTTTGGATGGCCAGAGTTCTTGCACTAATTTCTGTCTCATCTAGGAGGGTTGATATTCCTTTAACGGTGGTGTGAGTTAAGTATAGTCAGTTAGCTTCATTTCTGGATGCTTTCAAGGGGTCAGAGCTCTTTACAGGATCTTGATGTATAGGTGAATTTTTGCACTTGGTTTCACAGGTTTATATGTTAGGAGGATAATTTTTGGTGTTGTATTGTGGGATGTGATTTAGTAGCAGATGATGATTAAGAGTAATGGCCAGTAAGTAGCTAGGCAAATACCCAACCTCATGGCTCTTTGATACTTCCTGGCATTCATAGCCATGCTGCCTTTCCCAGGAGCCATTTGAGGGTGGGAGCTAGCCCTAACCTTTAAGTACTCTGTGCAGTGTTGCCAAATTCCTCTCTCTTCAACGTTGGCTTCAGCATCAACTCTCCATACACTCTCTAAACTCAATAATTTCTACAATTTTTGAGGATAAAATTTACCCACTTTCTTATAACCAGACTAAACAGTTGGTGTTGAAGCATTTAGGTCCTGGAATCAGTTCTTCCGATGGCACAAAAAGCATGGTGCTCGTATCTGCTTGTGGTGAGGACTTTAGAGAGATTATAGTCATGCCGAAAGGTGATGGGGAAGCAGGCGTTTTACATGGTGAGAGCAGGTGCAAGAGCCATTCTTATTTCTAACTTGGCTACATAATCATTATGTTGCCGTCTGGATACAGATGTCAGATTTCAAAGGATCTTCTTTCTAGGCAATCAGGAATGCAGTTGCAGCTGGTAGTGGCAGGGCCAACTAGAGAGAGACCAAAACCCACCTCTGCACAAAAAGAAAAATCACGTTATTTCTTTCAAGTCTGTCAGTTATTGGTTACTGTGCACATTTTATTCAGTTCACACAACAACAGCAAATCACATAGTCATGCTGCCTTTTTGCATCCAGTAATAAAGTCACATGACATTTTATAAAAAGTACTCCAAACAGGAAATTAGCCAACAAGGATACAAGCACAGCAATAAAACAAAAAGTGATATCACCAGAAGTAAAATTGCAATTGATGTAAGTGGAAATAATTGATGAAATAGGAAACCATGGAAATATTGACACTCCCATAGTTTAAGACACTCTGGATATGTTGCTAAATAAATCTAGTGGAACGTATAAATGAGAAAGTGCATATGTGGAAAAGGATAGAGATGTTACAGAAGAAGTCATATCAACAGAAAATTTCACATTAGAATCATTCTTGGAGATATTTAATCACATTTAAAGTGCAAAGAATAACATGTTGGAAGTTGATCCAAATTATAAAAGGATACCATAATTCACCAAAGTATATAAAGATATTCACTTCTTATCACAAGTTAAACAATGAGAAGAAAACAAGAGCTCTTCAAACTATTCTTAATCAGTTTTAATAAGGAAATAATTCATAAATGTTTCTAATGTTTTAATTAACACTGTATAAAATAAATGTCAGTTGCACTAATTTTTAATTTTCATTTACATTTATAACTGACAATAAGAGTGTTTTTAATGTCTTGCAAAATAATTTTTAAAGACCATGAAACAATTATAATTTTTCTCATTGATTATCGAGATTCCTTTACATGACTTAAGATTTATGGTTATTTTTATGGTCCCACTCTATAGTAATATACTGGACTGCCTACGTACACAGATATTACTATATATGTATTATTCCCATATGCATAGATAAGCATATATAAATGCATGTAAAAGTAAATTTATTTATTCCCTATCTAAATGACTTACAATCTTAGATCCTTCTTTTTTATTATTATTATTAGTATACTTTAAGTTTTAGGGTACATGTGCACAATGTGCAGGTTTGTTACATATGTATCCATGTGCCATGTTGGTGTGCTGCACCCATTAACTCGTCATTTAACATTAGGTATATCTCCTAATTCTGTCCCTCCCCCCTCCCCCCACCTCACAACAGTCGCCAGAGTGTGATGTTCCCCTTCCTATGTCCATGTGTTCCCATTGTTCAATTCCCACCTATGAGTGAGAACATGCGGTATTTGATTTTTTGTCCTTGCAGTAGTTTACTAAGAATGATGGTTTCCAGTTTCATCCATGTCCCTACAAAGGACATGAACTCATCCTTTTTTATGGCTGCATAGTATTCCATGGTGTATATGTGCCACATTTTCTTAATCCAGTCTATCGTTGTTGGACATTTGGGTTGATTCCAAGTCTTTGCTATTGTGAATAATGCCGCAATAAACATATGTGTGCATGTGTCTTTATAGCAGCATGATTTATAGTCCTTTGGGTATAAGCCCTGTAATGGGATGGCTGGGTCAAATGATATTTCTGGTTCTAGATCCCTGAGGAATCGCCACACTGACTTCCACAATGGTTGAACTAGTTTACAGTCCCACCAACAGTGTAAAAGTGTTCCTATTTCTCCACATCCTCTCCAGCACCTGTTGTTTCTTGAGTTTTTAATGATGGCCATTCTAACTGGTGTGAGATGGTATCTCATTGTGGTTTTGATTTGCATTTCTCTGATGGCCAGTGATGATGAGCACTTTTGCATGTGTTTTTTGGCTGCATAAATGTCTTCTTTTGAGAAGTGTCTGTTCATGTCCTTTGCCCACTTTTTGATGGGGTTGTTTGTTTTTTTCTTGTAAATTTGTTTGAGTTCATTGTAGATTCTGGATATTAGCCCTTTGTCAGATGAGTAGGTTGTGAAAATTTTCTCCCATTTTGTAGGTTGCCTGTTCACTCTGATGATAGTTTCTTTTGCTGTGCAGAAGCTCTTTAGTTTAATGAGATCCCATTTGTCAATTTTGGCTTTTGTTGCCATTGCTTTTGGTGTTTTAGACATGAAGTCCTTGCCCATGCCTATGTCCTGAATGGTATTGCCTAGGTTTTCTTCTAGGGTTTTTATGGTTTTAGGTCTAACATGTAAGTCTTTAATCCATCTTGAATTAATTTTTGTATAAGGTGTAAGGAAGGGATCCAGTTTCAGCTTTCTACTTATGGCTAGCCAGTTTTCCCAGCACGATTTATTAAATTGGGAATCCTTATCCCATTGCTTGTTTTTGTCAGGTTTGTCAAAGATCAGATAGTTGTAGCTATGCAGCATTATTTCTGAGGGCTCTGTTCTGTTCCATTGGTCTATATCTTTGTTTTGGTACCAGTACCATGCTGTTTTGGTTACTGTAGCCTTGTAGTATAGTTTGAAGTCAGGTAGCGTGATGCCTCCAGCTTTGTTCTTTTGGCTTAGGATTGACTTGGCGATGCAGGCTCTTTTTTGGTTCCATATGAACTTTAAAGTAGTTTTTTCCAATCCTGTGAAGAAAGTCATTGGTAGCTTGATGGGGATGGCATTGAATCTATAAATTACCTTGGGCAGTATGGCCATTTTCATGATATTGATTCTTCCAACCCATGAGCATGGAATGTTCTTCCATTTGTTTGTATCCTCTTTTATTTCATTGAACAGTGGTTTGTAGTTCTCCTTGAAGAGGTCCTTCACGTCCCTTGTAAGTTGGATTCCTAGGTATTTTATTCTCTTTGAAGCAATTGTGAATGGGAGTTCACTCATGATTTGGCTCTCTGTTTGTCTGTTATTGGTGTACAAGAATGCTTGTGATTTTTGTACATTGATTTTGTATCCTGAGACCTAGCTGAAGTTGCTAATCAGCTTAAGGAGATTTTGGGCTGAGACAATGGGGTTTTCTAGATATACAATCATGTCATCTGCAAATAGGGACAATTTGACTTCCTCTTTTCCTAATTGACCTTCTTGTACCCAACTTTTGATAGCCTGTTTTGTATTTTTGCATACATACTTGTTTCTTGTTTTCATATAAATATATGCAAAAATATATTCACATATATGTGTTGAGCTGATTTGCTTTTCATTGATTAAATGTATTACTGATAAAGTATTTATACATACACACATGCATGTATAGGATATAGCGGTGAGGATGTTTTTGCAGTATTTTTTAAATGATAAAAAATTCATATAAGTTAGAAAACACTCTTCTATATAAGAAATAATTAAATTATTATGTAGCCATTTGTTTGGAAATGTAGATATGAAAAAATAATATTTTATATTTATTCCAGTTGCCATAGAATGATTTGTGTATTCCATGAGATATTGTTGCAGATATTTAAGATATTTAGAAGTCTGTGTATAATTTCACCTTGTAATATTAAGCATGTCAAAATCATTCTGTATTTGTGTGTGTTTGTTATGTAGATAAACATGAAGAAAATTATGAAAAATATAGATGTTTATGATTTTCTGTCGTGATTAAAATGTAACTTAGATTTTATTATATATTGTATCTATTATTATGTTATATATAATTACAAATGTCTATATATGTTATATATAGATAAATTGTAAATGGTAAGTTCAAAAATGGTTTATTCTTGCACCCACTCTCACCATATGAGATGCTTGATTCCCATCAGCTTTTACCATGACTGTAAGCTCCCTGAGGTCCTTACCACAAGCATATGCCAGCATCATGCTTCTTGTGCTGTCTGAAGAAATAAGAATATTTTTATACTGATAATATACATAGCAATTTTGCTAAACTGTCTAATATTATAATTGAATCATAGGATTTTGAAAAATTCTTTTATTCAGTCATATCGTCTCTGAAAACTTACAGCTTTGCCTTTTTCTTTTCAATGCCTAATATCAGTTTTTTTGCTTTTGCTAATGTTAATTTACTTCCTATGATGATTAAAATATTAAATATTAAATAGAAATGATGGTAATACTCATGTCTCATTTCTTCACAACATGAAATGAAAACACAAAGCATGTTGTTATTCAAAATTTATACTTACAATGTTGCAGTCAAATGCAGTGAATATATCTGAATTAAGTATACTAGTCTTCCAAACTTTCCATGCTTATAATTTTATAAACTTTTTTTTAGAAACAAATGCCATATAAAAGCAAGCACATCCATGTTTTCCTTTGAACTGTGATACCATGACTCTGTATAAAACAAACTATAAAGTTTATAAATTAATCAAAAGGATAATATAAAATAAATAGCAAGGCAGGTAAAAAACAGAGAAAACATTGTGTTTGCTAGATTAATTCCTTATCTACAAGGCTTTACTTTTTAAATTATGAATGATTGTTATATTACAGAAACTACCCCTTTTGCATATATTCAGATCTTAAAATTTTACTTAAAATTTTCATTATATGCTATGAGTATGGTGACTTGTATTGACTGATTTTCTTAGGTTTAAATAATAAGGTTCTAGTTATAAACCAATCCTACACATGATGTTTATCTTTTTATATACTTTATATTTGAATTGATACTATTTTAGTTATTTTATAATTACATTTAATTATGGTCTTGGGATCTTTATTTCTTGCACTGTCTTTACTGGCTTTTTCTCTCTCTAATCTGAATCTACTGTCTAGGACCATTAAAATATTAAATAGGAATGATGATAATGGCCAAGCTTCTTTTTAATTACTTCTCTAGAATAGTTTGTAAAAGTTGAGAATTTTGGTAGAACTTGCTAGTGAAGTCATCTGAGCCTAAAATTTTGTTTATGAAAATATTTGTTCAATTATCTAATTTCTTTATTGTTACAGGTATTTTCAAATATCTATGGTTCCTTCAATTTTAAAAAATATTTTTTTCTAAAACTTTATGTATTTCATTTATATTTTGAATTCATAAACAAAACATTGTTCACAATATACTCCAAAACATTTTAATGTCTTCAGAATCTAATCAGTCTTCTACTTTATTACACATATTTGTTACTCTTGTTTGTCTTTACTCTTTTTTTTTCCTATCCAACTTGCCAGAGATTTATATATTTTACTAGAATTATAAAAGGATCAACTTTTGACTATATCAAGTCTTTGTTTTTTAAGGAGCTTCTTCTCATATTCATATTGTATACATTCTAATTTATTTTGTTGTATATTTTCATTCTTTTTCTAACATCCTGAGGTAGATATTTAGCCTGTTAATTTTAAGTATTTTTATAATATATGCATATTAAGCTACATATTTTCTTTTCTGTGCTATTTTAGCTGAATTAAAAAGTTTGATAAGCAATATTTAGCTAAAATAATTAGCCCACAGGCTACTTAGAATTATATTCTTACTTTGTTGACTATATGAAGATCTTCTAGTTGTCTTTTAGATGTTGGTTACTAGGGTATTTTCATTGAAGATGAACACATCAAATACAAAGAATGAAATGAAAAGTTGGTTCTTTGAAAAGATAAAAAAAATTAATAGACCACTAGCTAGGGTAACCAAGAAAAGGGAAGATACCAATAAACATAATTAGACATGAAAATGGAGGCATTAAAACTCATATCATAGAAATACCAAAGATCATCAAAAACTACTATGAACAATTATACAAACTAGAGAACCTAGATTAAATTAACAAATTCCTGGAAACATAAAATCTCCTAAGTTTGAACCAGGAAGAAATATCAATTGTATTTCTAAGTAGTAAGATTGAATCAGTGATAATAGTAATAATAATAATAATAACAATAATAAAAAGATCCTAGGACCAGATGAATTCACAGCCAAATTCTACAGAACATACAAATAACTGGTATCAATCATGCTAAAGCTCTTCCAAAAAATCAAGGAGAGAATACTTCCTAACTCCTTCTACAAAGGCTGTATCACCCTGATACCCAAGCCAGACAACGACAAAATTAAAAAAGAACTACAGACCAATATTCCTGATGACCAGAGATGCAAAAACCCTCAATAAAATACTAGCCAACTGAATCCAACTGCACATCACAAAGGTAATATGCCACAATCAAGTGGGTCTCATTCTAGGGATGCAAAGATGGTTCAACAAATGCAAATCAATAAATATGATTCATCACATAAACAAAATTAAAAACAAAAGTCATATAATTATCTTGATACATGCAGAAAAAGCTTTTGAAAAAATCCAGCATACTTTCATACAAAAAACAAAACACCCAACAACTAGGTAAAAAAGGAACATAGATCAAAATAATAAAAGCCATGTATAACAAACCCATGGTCAACATTTCAATTTTTTTTTTTTAGTCATATGTTTGTCTTGTTTTCTTGCACTCCTTCCTAGGCAATGTCTTCACTAATATGCTTGACACCAGGCAATCTCTGATCTGCTCTCTGTCACTATAGTTTTGTCTTTTTCTAGAGTATTAAAATAATGAAATCATAAAATATACTTTCTGTGTATGAATGTTTAGATATTTAGAGGAAATACTGGTCTGTCACAAATTATTTAATCATAACCAGAAAAAAAGGTCTTCCTTGATAATTTAAAAAATCAATTTTAATAAGGTCTAAATTAAATACCATAAAATACACTCATGGTAATGGTATGGTCTAATTGATCATTTTAAACACTCATATAACCAACTTACTATCCAAATTACAAAAATTTGTGACCAGCATAAAAACGTTCCACATGTCCCTTTGCAGTAAATCCCCTTCTGTCCCTAGAAACAGGATACCACAGGTCTACTTTTTGTCACCTTGAACCAATATTGAGTGTTCCATAATTTTCTACAAGTCTTATTTCAAGTTACTTTTTGTTTTCAGAGTAAGATGAGCATTGTGTTTCATTTTATTTGTTTTTGTAACATATGGACATCCATTTGCTTCAACACCACTGCTTAAAGACTTTATTTTCTGTCAGATTCAGTTTTTTTGTCAGTAATCCATTTTGAAGTAACTTTTGTTCTATGTGATCTGTAAGTCTATATTTATATCAATACCAAAGTGTCTTGAGTATCCATTTTTCCCTAATTTTGAAAGAAAGACCAGCTTCTGATAATTTCTTATAATGATAGCTGCAGATTTTCATAGATGCCTTTTATTGGGTTGAGTGTGTTCCCTTTTATTGAGTGATGTGAATATTTAACAACCAGTTGTCTGGGAATAGAGAGGAGGTGCTGGTTTGTGGCATTTATGAGTTTCATGGTGTAAATATTCCCAATGAAAGCTATACAAAGCTTTTAGTGTTATATTAATTGAAATATCCAACAATTTAACAATCAACTCTCTTGGGCTAGTTCTAGCACATCACTGCTTCTGTTTTTAGATTGCTAAGAGCTTTCTATCACTCCCACTAAATGTGGCTGTATTTAGAAATGGTTTGTCTTTTTATAAGTTGGCCTCTTTTTATTATATAATATTCCTTGTGAAAGGAAAATCAATATTGAGACACCAAAATCAGTAAGCTGAAGGGAAAAGTCAAACTGAGAACTGCTTAGGGCCAATCCGCTTCCCATTCTATTCAAAGTCATCTCTCTGCTCACTGAGACAGCAGCATATCTGATTGCCTCCTTTGGAAAGGCTAATCAGAAACTCAAAAGAATACAACTGTTTGTTTTTTATGTACCAATGACCTGATAGGCCCCTCCCAGCCTCCAGCTGTCCCGCCTTTGCTTGAGTTGTCCTGCCTTTCCGGACCAAACCAACGTTTATCTTACGTATATTGATTGATGTCTCACTTCTCCCTAAAATGTGTAAAACCAAGCTGTGACCCAACTACCTTGGGCCTATGTCATCAGAACTTCCTGAGGCTGCCATGGGCGCGTGTCCTTAACTTTGGCAAAACAAACTTCCTAAATTGACTGAAACCTATCTCAGATGTTTGTGGTTCACATTCTCTTTATCCTTTAAGATAATCACTTTGTTTTGTGATTGATTACCTGTCAATTTTCAGTAGCTCATTTTGGTCTTCTGCTGATGCATCTTGCTATCTACTCAAATATACAAAATTGTTGTAAAGGTCAAAGAAATTGGGAATATTTATCATATAATCTAAAGCACATTATCCAGAAAAATTAATATAACTTACATTTGTTATTTACTTATACATGCCTTTAATAATGGAAATGCTATGGCTATAAATTTTCATGTGAGGATAGCTTTTACTATGCCCAACAGAATTAGTTCTCCTTTTTCATTACTTTCCCAGTGGTATAAAGTTTTGGGTTTTGATTTAAACTTTGACCAAAAGATTAAACAGGAATAGCATTACAATCAGACTGCTGTCTGAATGTATATCTTTACTAAATATGTTTATATTTTTCTTAGATATACTTTTAACATTTTAAATAAATTTTCTGTGAGCCTGATAAAGACTGTTTACTAATACAGGGAGTTGACATGATCCACCAGAAGTATTTTTTAGTCAAGAATTCTTTGTATCTCTGACAATTTTGCTTAATATTTACTGAACATGTTGTTTGGTGTATTCAGTTTTAAAAGTTTTAGAGCATTTTCCTGTACCTCTGACAAAAACAAATGTACCTATTATACCTTCAACATCTATATAATTTTCAAGAAACATGCTTGTTTTACAAATATTTATCAAACAACAACTATATCTTAATCTTGAATACAATCTGGAGGGTATTTTCTCTTGATAGTGTTCTTCAATTCTTTTTGTGGGGAGAAACAGTAATTGCTAGACAAGTCATGAATTTGGCACATAACTTGCTCCAAACTGTTGTGTTTTAATAGAGTGAATAGACAACCTACAGAATGGGACAAAATACTTGCAAGCTATGCATCCAACGAAGGACTAATATCGAGAATTTACAAGGAACTCAAACAAAACTCAAGAAGAGTAAAACAACCCCAATAAAAAGTGAGTAAAAGACATGGAGAGAGATTTTTTGAAAGAAGACATACAAATGGCAATCAAAAGGCAAACAGGCATATGAAAAAAAGTTCACCATCACTAATCACCAGAGAAATGCAAATTAAGTGCAATGAGATACAACTTTACATCTGACAAAATGGTTATTACTCAAAAAAAAAAATAACAGATATTGGCAAGAATGCAGAAAAATAGGAAAACTTTTACACTGTTGGTGGCAATGTAAATTAGTGTAAACCTTATGAATAACAGTATGGAGATTTCTCAAAGAATTTAAAGTAGAACCAGCATTTGATCCAGCAATCCTACTACTGGATCTCGATATCTATCCAAAAGGAAAGAAATTATTATATCAAAAAGATATTTGCATTTGTATATTTATCACAGCACTATTCACAGTAACAAACATATGGAATCAACCTAAGTGTCCATCAGCAGATGATTGGATAAAGAAAATATTATATATATTATATATATTTTATCTACAAAATATTATATATACATATTTTATTATATATGTATATATACACATACATATAAAATACTAGTCAGCCATAAAATAATAATATCATGTCTTTTGCAGCAACAAGGATAGAACTGGAAGCTATTATCTTAAGTGATATAACTCAAAAACAAAGTCAAATATTGCATTATATCACTTATAAGTGGGAGCTAAATAATGTGTATACATTATGTGGAGTAACGAACATTGGAGACCTCAAAAGGTAGAAGAGTGGGAGAGGGGTGAAGGATGAGAAATTACCTAATAGGTACAATGTACACTATTTGGGTGTTAAACTACAAGCCCAGACTTCACTAGTACCCAGTATATCCATATAACAAAATTGTGCTTATATTTCCTAAATCTGTAAAAATATAAAAATGAAGTATTATTGTTGTTTTAAGGTAGAGAAAAGCATATAAATACATTATCATCTTTTTGTTACAATGTTACCAGGAACTGCTGGATATAAAATATGCCTGATTCACATTTTTATTTATCTTACCAGTATTTTAATTTTTTTCTAATTCTTCCTTTGGAATAATTTTCTTAATTTTTTCTCTATTTTCTATTCTTAGATTTTCCTGTCTATATCCATAGAAGATATTTTAAATCTAAGACTCTCTATGCCATATATTAGATTAGTCATTGTATTAGTCAGGGTTCTCTTAGACAGAATTAATAGGATATACATATGTGTGTGTATATATATATGTGTATATATGTGTATATATGTATGTGTATATATGTGTATATATATGTGTATATATGTATATATGTGTTTATATATGTATTTATATATGTGTATATATGTATATATGTGTATATATGTATATACGTGTATATACACGTATATATGTGTATATACACGTATATATGTGTATACATGTATATATGTGTATACATGTATATATGTGTATATATGTATATATGTGTATATATGTGTATATATGTGTATAGATGTGTATATATGTGTGTATACGTGTATATATATGTGTATATATGTATATATGTATGTATATATGTGTATATATATGTGTATATAAATATATATGTATATATATGTATAAAGGGGAGTTTATTAAGTATTAACTTACATGATCACAAGGTCCCACAATAGGCTGTCTGCAAGCTGAGGAGCAAGGAGAGCCAGTCTGAGTCCCAAAACTGAAGAACTTGGAGTCCTGTGTTCGAGGGCAGGAAGCATCCAGCACAGGAGAAAGATGTAGGCTGGGAGGCTAGGCCTGTCTTTCCTTTTCACGTTTTTCTGCCTGCTTTATATTCACTGGAAACTGATTAGATTGTACCCACCAGATTAAGGGCAGATCTGCCTTCCCCAGCCCACTGACTCAAATATTAATCTCCTTTGGCAACACCCACACAGACACACCCATGATCAATACTTTGTATCCCTGAATCCAATCAAGTTGACACTCAGTATTAACCATCACAGTCATCTTAAACAGTTTGTGAAAAAAATATGGAAACTTTCATTCCTTGTTTGTTCCTTAATGGGTCTACTTCTCAATGTCATTGTTCCCATATTAGTAAGATTTTAAGACAAAGACATTTCATTGATATCTATCTATCTATCTATCTATCTATCTATCTATCTATCTATCTATCTAGGGAGCTAGCTAGCTTTATCTACCATTTATCTCCATCTTTTTTTTTTCAGATGAGAAATATTTATCTTTTCTTGGCAATTGTTAACTTGCTCATATTTCAAAATCAGTTTGAAATATAGAAGAGAAAGAACTATTTATCCTAATATATTTGATGCTGTGCACAGTCAGCAACACAGTTAGAAAGTCCATTGCAGAAAATATTAGCACAATTATATTCCATGTTGTTTCTTTCTTTGTAAACATTTAAGTTATATTGTCAAGCAAGTATCATTATTATTCTCCCTGGTGGTTAGAGAAAATGATCTTTTTGATGGGGAGAAGGCGTGCAAAAATAATCTAATCTGCCACTTTTATAAAATTTTTATTCACTGTGTTTCATTAAGTTTGCTGTTATAACTTTCACTTAGTGAGTTTTACAATGCATTTGGTATTGCCAAGTGCTTGATAATTCTCCAGCACGTATGGAAGTACAAAATAACACTTCCAACCTTTAAGACCAAACACTTCGGTAAATACCACAGATGCCAAATTGCTCTAGCAGGTGCTAAATTGCTATTGGTGTATCACCTTGGGATGTGATGAAGATGAATGTAACGCTGTGCATTTTCCCAGTATTCCACAATTACTGGAACACCTGTGCTAAACAATGTGGTGCTAATGCACCATACACATGCTCACAATACTCTGAGGACCTTGTAGTTTTACATTTCAACTTGCTTAGCAGGGCCTTAACTTAATGTAGGTGTTGGAAGTGTTTCACCTATCCTTGACACTGCTACCACATAGTGACATATTAGTACCATGCCAGTAAAAGTTGACTTCCTTCTCTCTGTGTTTGGTTTTATTTCTTTCTTCCCTTCCTTTATTCACTCTAATATTTCCTCCCACCGTTCTTATCTCATTGTGTGTTGCTATGGGAATACGTAATGTCTTCGTTTGTTTCCCGTGAATTGTCTTCATCCCCTTGCTTTAATATCAAAGATCTATATCATTGTTAGCAATATAAGATGCTGTTATCACTGCTGCTCCAGCATCTTTGTTTTTAAGCAAATCGCTTTTGGCATATGTAAACCCTGATAGGCAATATGGAGGTTTCAGGGATGACAATATTATGTGAAATAGAAATGCCTGCAAACATATTTGTGATAGTTGTGAACCTAGCAACTGTTTTCATATGTGTATATTTTACAAAATTTACCCATTAAAAAACAAATAGCAGGCTATGCATGGTGGCTCATGCCTGTAATCCCAGCACTTTGGGAGGCCAAGGTACATGATTTGCCTGAGGTCCAGAGTTTGAGACCAGCCTGGCCAACATGGACAAACCCTATCTCTACTAAAAGTACAAAAATTAGCCTGGCGAGGTAGTGCACACCTGCATTCCCAGCTACTTTGGAGGCTGAGTCAGGAGAATCGCTTGAACCCAGGAGACGAAGGTTGCAGTGAGCTTAGATCACCACTGCATTCCACGTGGGTGATAGAGTGAGACTCTGTCTCAAAAAAAAAAAAAAAAAAGAGAGAGAGAAAGAAAAAAGGTATGTGTGTGTGTGTTTGTGGTGTGTGTGTATATGTGTGTGTCAATGTGTTTATGGTAACAACCCCCATGGTCATTGTGAATTAAGCTTCTACTGTTTCTGTTACAAATTTTAAGAGTTCTTGAGATACGGCCGGGTGCTGAGATACAATTCCCATACCATCCACACAATTCATATTGAAATCTGAAATATCTTTAGAATCAAGTTCCAAAGTCACCATCCAGGCTTGTCCAGGGAGTGGTGACTCCTCAAAAATAATAATACAGAGTAGAGGTATGATAAAGGAAGATTTAATCATCCGTGAATCTTAAGTGTTCATCAAACTCCAACAGTTTTAAGCTTCCCAAATAGCCTCCTGAACCACAGGTGTGCAAAAAACAGACCCTGATCTATGGAATGGTGGAGAATCAATCTTTTTTGTATTATTTTATTATTTGAAGACACCTTATTTTTCAACTAAAATACCCGCCTGAAATTTGCAATGTGAACTCACTGTTAGGAATGAATGATGCTTAAATAAGAAGTTTATTATTAGGCTGGTGCAAAAATAATTGCTGGTTTTACCTAAAAAAATGGGAAAAACTGCAATTATTTGTGCAGCAATTTAATAGTTACAGAAAATTTTTCTGCATATATTCATGAAAACATAAAATGATATGAAATGTTTATGAGAGTTTAATGGATTTTTGTTTGAAGGCATTTATTGGTGTTTTCTTGAAGGCAAAGACTATTATTTTAAGAAAATGAGTGGCCGGGAGCGGTGGCTCATGCCTGTAATCCCAGCACTTTGACAGATCGAGGTGGGCAGATCACGAGGTGGAGATCGACACCATCCTGGCTAACATGGTGAAACCCTGTCTCTACTAAAAATACAAAAAATTAGCCGGGCTTGGTGGAGGACGCCTGTAGTCCCAGCTAGTCGGGAGGCTGAGGCAGAAGAATGGCATGAACCCGGGAGGCAGAGCTTTCAGTGAGCAGAGATAGCACCACTGCACTTCAGCCAGGGCAACAGAGCAAGAATCCATCTCAAAAAAAAAAAAAAAGAAAATGAATAATAAGGTCAATGCCATCTCAAGCTTAAAACACTAGATAAATAAGGCAACCTAGAGCCATTTCAATCACCTCCTCATTTACTCAACAAATATTTATTTCAAGGCCTATGGCTCACATTTTAACAGCTAATTTATTGTACCAAATTATTGCCTTTCGAGTCTGCCTTAAGAAATAAGATAACAAGCCGGTTCATATAAATATCTTTGGGCCAACAAGCAAATGACTGAGCTGAGTTGTCAGAGAGGAACTGACAGGACTATCCTGTGTTTTACATCATAGTGCTTATTTTTTTTTTTTAATTTGAGAAAACATCAGTTTCCTGAATAAGTTTTAATGGCTTAATTATATTAAAGTATGACATGAGTCAAAATAACCACCTTGGAAATTTAAACATATTCAACTAAAAAGGTAATAAAGTGAAAAGAAGTGGAAGATGCAATTCTAGTCTGGGAAGTATGCCCAAGTTTTCAATAAATGAATAATGGAAATGTTTGCATAATAATCAATCCTTCCAATAATGAGTTTGCTGTCAGTATATAATCATGTTGAGTAATTAAATTCCAATGAATTCAGTTGCTAAGTCAGGCATACGCTTTGAGTTATCAGCATGGCCAGGGACCTTTCCCGGGTGCCTGCCTTGAGCCACTTGCCTGGGTCAGGTTAGAAGAGTTTCTACACTAATAGATACAATTTCCTTCTGTACAGGCATTGTTCATTAGATCAAGTTATTAACCAGTTACTGCTATGAGAAGACAGAGAGGAATAAGCCAGACAGACTTAGTCTGTTAGCCTGGCCATGGCCTTGCTGCTAGCACACAGATCCCTGTCCAAGTTTGGGTCCTAGTCCTATACCATGCCTCAGAATGGTATAAATACTTCCCTCTTAGCATCTTTACATTCCCTCTAGTGTTCTGCTTCTCCTTCCTTCTTTTTCACTCTCTCTTGTTTTTCTGTCACTCTTTATCATGCACACACAGACATGAATTCACACATGACATGTGTCTTGTAATTTAGTATGTGTTCTTAGATGCTCACTCTAGAAACTCAATGGAATTATCTAATGAGAATATATTCTTGGACAAAATGGACCCTACTCAAAGAGAAATGCTGACAGATGCTATCAAGAGATAATACATACCTTTATATGTGATATGGTTTGGCCGTGTCCCCACCCAAATCTCATCTTGAATTTTTGCTCCCATAATCCCCACATGTTGTGGGAGGGACCTGGTGGGTGGTAATTGAATCATGAGGGCAGGCTTTTCTCATGCTGTTCTTGTGATAGTGAATAAGTCTCACAAGATCTGATGGTTTTATAAAGGGGAGTTCCCCTGCACATGCTCTCTTGCCCACTGCCATGTAAAAATTGCCTTTGCTCTTCCTTCATCTTCCACCATGATTGTGAGGCTTCCTCAGCCATGTGGAACTGTGAGCCCATTAAACCTCTTTCCTTTAGAAATCACCGAGTCTCGGGTGTGTCTTTATTAGCAGCATGAGAATGAACTAAAATAGTAAATTGGTACCGTGTAGTGGAGCACTGCTGTAAAGACACCCGAAAATGTGGGAGCAACCTTGGAACTTGATAACAGGCAGAGGTTGGAACAGTTTAGAGGGCTCAGTAGAAGACAGGAAAATGTGGGAAACTTTGGAACGTCCTAGAGACTTGGAGGGCACAGAAAACAGGAAGATGTGGGAAAGTTTGGAACTTCCTAGAGACTTACTGAACGGCTTTGACCAAAATGCTGATAGTGATATGAACAATAAAATTCAGGCTGAGGTGGTCTCAGATAGGGATGAGGAGTTTTTTGGGAACTGGAGCAAAGAGACTGGCATCATTTTGGCCCTGCCCTAGAGATCTATGGAACTCTGAACTTGAGAGAGGTAGGGTATTGGGGGAAGAAATTTCTAAGAGGAAAATAATTCAAGAGGAAGCAGAGGGTAAAAGTTTGGAAAATTTGCAGCCTAAAAATGCAATAGAAAAGAAAAACCCATTTTCTAGGGAGAAATTCAAGCCAACTGCAAAATTTGCATAAGTAACAAGGAGCCAAACGTTAATCACCAAAACAATGGGGAATACGTCTCCAGGATACGTCAGAAATTTTCACAGCAGTCCCTCCCTTCATGAGTCTGGACACCTAAGAGGTAAAAATGGTTTCTTGGGCCAGGCCCAGAGCCCCCTTGCTGTGTGCAGCCTAAGGACTTGGTGCCCTGCATCTCAGCCACTCCAGCCATTGCTAAAATGGGCCAAGGTACAGCTTGAGCCATGGATTTAAAGGGTGCAAGCCCCTAGCCTTGGCAGCTTCCATGTGGTGTTGAACCTGTGGGTGCACAAAAGTCAAGAATTGAGGTTTGGGAACCTCCACCTAGATTTCAGAGGGTGTATGGAAATACCTGCATGTCCAGGCAGAAGTCTGCTGCAGGAGCAGAGTTCTCAGGGAGAACCTCTGCCAGGGCAGTGCAGAAGAAAAATATGGTTGGGTCAGAGTCCCCACACAGATCTCCAACTGGAGCACTGCCTAGTGGAGCTGTAAGAAGATGACCACCGTCCTCCAGACCCGAGAATGGTAGACCCATTGACAGCTTGCACCGTGCACCTGGAAAAGCTGCAGATGCTCAACGCCAGGCTATGAAAGCAGACAGGTGAGGCGCTGTACCCTGCAAACCACAGGGGTGGAGCTGCCCAAGACTGTGGGAGCCCACCTCTTGCGTCAGTACACAATGGATGTGAGACGTGGAGTCAAATGAAATCATTTTGGAGCTTTAAGATTTGACTGACCCACTGGTTTCTAGATTTGCATGGGGCCTGTAGTCCCTTTGTTTTGGCCAATTTCTCCCATTTGGAATGGCTGTTATTTACCCAATGCCTGCTTCCCCATTGTGTCTAGCAAGTAACTAACTTGCTTTTGATTTTACAGGCTCATAGGTGGAAAGGATTTGTCTTGTCACAGATGAGACTTTGGACTCTAGACTTTTGGGTTAATGCTGAAATGAGTTGAGACTTTGAGGGACTTTTGGGAAGGCATGATTGGTTTTGAAATGTGAGGACATTAGATTTTGGAGGGGCCAGGTGCAGGATAATATGGTTTGGCTGTGTCCCCACCCAAATTTCATCTTGAATTGTAGCTCCCATAATTCCCATGGGTCGTGGGGGGGTGCCCACTGGGAGGTAATTGAATCATGGGGGCAGGTTTTTCCCAGGCTATTCTCGGGATAGTGAATAAGCCTTATGAGAGCTGATGGTTTTATAAAGCGGAGATCCTCTGCACATGCTTTCTTACCTGGTGCCATGTAAGAAGTCCCTTTGCTCTTCCTTCGTCTTCTGCCATGACTGTGAGGGCTTCCCCAGCCATATGGAACTGTGAGTCCATTAAACCTCTTTTATTTATAAATTACCCAGTCTTGGGTATGTCTTCATTAGTAGCATGAGAACAAACAAATACAATATGACTTTACTGTAAACATGTAAAACTATAATAAATAGCATAGCCTTATGTGTTAGTCACTGTCCTGCAACTTACTAGATGGATGATCTAACAGAAGATATTTAAATGACCCTCAGTTACATTACAGGCATTATTGGAAAAATCATACCATGAATCTTGTATAGTTATTTTGAGAAGTAAGAGTTATAATGTCATAGAGGGCCTAGTACAGTGCTTGAAACAAAACTCAAGTATCTAATAATTTATTTAACCATACTCACATTGTATGTATAATATAAACATGAAAGTTGTTCATTAAAAATACAGTCAAATTTTATTTGGTGTTCTTTTTTAGCATTGGGTAGTTGGGGATATTTTCTAAATTGAAATCATCATTAAAAATATTGTAACAGTCAATTTCTCTACACTGATCCAGGCAACCATTAAATTACTTTTTCCTGATTCTTGATTATGTTTTGACTATTTGGGAATTTCAAATGAATGGGTTTATACTGTATCTGTTCATTGGTAACTGGCTTGTTTTGTTCATCATATGGCAGGGGATGGAGAGAAACATTTTTAGGCTGATGGAAATATTGTATACATTAATTTTGTGGTGGTAAAATAGGTGTATACATTTGTCCAAAAGTCATTAAATGCATAATTAAAATGGGTGTATTTTATTATATGTAAATTATACCTTAATAAAGATGATTTTTAAAAATGACCCGGTACAGAAAACTCAAGGCCAAAATGCATTCGGTGATACAATTCTTTAAAATTTCGGGAAGAAATACCGTAAGGACTTCCCCTTCTCTCTTTCCTCAAAAAAGGAAAACGCACACAGACAGGGAAAAAAACCTCTCCAAGTTATTCTATGAAGTCAGCATGATCTAGAAACCTAAACCTTACAAAAAAAATTTACAAGCAAATGCACTAATAAACATAGATGCAAAAGTTCTAAAAAATAGTAAATTAAATTCAGCCAACAATTTTATTATATGAAGATCATGTGTACATGTGTATATACATACATATAATTATTATGACACAAGGATTTTATCACAGAAATGCAAGTATGTTCTATAATAGCAGATGTTTTAATACTGTAACTCAACATTTTAGAGAAAAATTATCATATGACCACATGAAGAGACAGGGAAAGCATTTGATAAAGTTCAATACATTCATTTTAAGCCCTTAGCCAATTAGAATTATAAAAGATCAACTTTAACATGATAAACATTATCTACAAAGAACTTACAGCAAATCCTGGACTTAATGCTGAATTACTGAAACCTTCTCATTAATATATGAAAGGAGAAAATTATGCCTAAAAATAATAGTTCTCTTGTTTGACATTATACTGAAGATTGTTGACAGAATGATGTTGGGGAAAAATAATGTAAATAATTAGAAATAAAGATATAAAACAATATATTTGCCCCCCAAATTCAATGCAATTATGGACTGTTAATTTGAATTAAATGTATGTTCGCTGTATACAAACTCAAAATAGAAAAAATATTATATCCCTACATATAAGCAATATATAGAATATAAACATTATTAAAACAGTAACATTCCAGTAACCTCAAAAACAACATATCCTTGGGTTAAATTTGGTGAAAGTTGCTCAAAATCTCTACGTTAAAAATTTATTTAAGATAAATTTAGTATACATATGTAAGTAACCTGCACGTTGTGCACATGTAACCTAAAACTTAAAGTATAATAGAAAAAAAGATAAATTTAAAATTGCCTAGATTATTTTTAGTATTTAGTATATACATTTTGGACACATTTTGTTTTATATATATATACCTAATTTTCGTAATGTTTGATATAATTATAAATTTTAGATTAAATTTCAAATGGGTTATTGGTAGAATTTTAAAATATAATCTATTTTTTATATTAATACTCAGAATAATTTAATATGACAGGATACAGACATTCAAATAATCTTTAATACATACAACAAATTTAAGAAATTAATTGGTAACTTTTATGGATACATGATATTTGTACATATGTATAGAGTATATGTGATATTTTGATGTAAGCATACAATGTGTAATGACCAAATTAGAGTAATTGGGATATCCATCACCTTAAACATTTATCATTTCTTTGTGTTAGAAACATTACAGTTTCACTCTTCAAGTTATTTAGAAATATACAAAAATTATTATTAATTATAGTCACCCTCTTGTGCTACTGAATACTAGACTTACTTCTTCTACCTACCTGTATTTTGTACCCATTAACCAACCCTTGAAAACAAAGTCAGATACAGTAGCATACCTGTAGTTCTGGCTACTCAGGAGACTGAGGTGGAAGGATTGCTTGAGCTCAGGAGCTCAAGTCCAGCCTAGGCAACATAGAGAGACACTATTAAAAAAAAAAAAAAAAAAGGTAAGAAAGGAATGAAAAAGGAAACAACAACAACAAAAATCAACAAATATTTTCTGAGAAACTACAGTGTCTCATGTTTCATCCATTCTAAGTCCTTGGAATACACAATTTACAACAAAATGAAAAAAAACAAAAATCCTGCCTTTGTAGTGTAGACGTCCTGGTAAGTGAGATCGATAATACCTAAAATACATAATAATATGTGAAATTTGGTGTAAAGTTACCTGACATCACGATAATTATACCTAATCCTCAAATCTCAGGCAACACTAAACCTTTGCTTCTCGTGTGTCTATGAGTCTAAACAGGGGTTCTGATGCTCTCACCTGAGTTCGTTTATGTACATGAGTCAGCTGAGGCACAACTGATTTGCATTATGCTCAGCTGGGATTGGTTTCAATCTGCAAGTCGCATCCAGATCCATTCCTTATGTCTCCCGTGGTCCTGAAATCAACAAGCTCTCAGGTACATATTCTTGGGATGGAGATTGCATAGCAGCTAAAGACAATCTCCACTGTGCAAAAAATTTAAAACTTCCGCTTAATTCCATCTGTTAACATCATCTATTGGCCAAAGCATACCACGTGGTCCCAAATACATGCCTATTCTGAAATAATTCTCATATTACCACACACAAAGTCAAGGGCAGAAAAGCATATACTCACACGGAGGCAGGGGGAATACATTTAAAGGACAATGTAACCCAGCAGAGTTTATACGTGCTCACAAAAAATAATACATAGGATGAAGGGGATTGGAAATGTGGAGCATAGGAAAGGAGTGGGTTATCACTTTAAGCAGTGTAGTCACTGAAGGAATTAGGAGAAGGATGACATTTGAGGGAAGACTTGAAGCAGTAAATGAGCTATGTAGCTTGTTGGGAAAAAGTATCCCAAGGTAGGAAGTCCAAAGTGGTTTGAGCTTGATCAGTATATGGAAAGAAGTGTAAGATGAAGTCAAAAAGGTAAGGGAGATAATCTTATGGATACTGTAGAATGTTATAACTTTGCTTTTTATTGGGGTGAAACTGTAGTGCTTTGATCAGAGAAGTACAATGTCAGGCTTAAAAAGATTACGGACAACTGTGTTAAGGATAGACTTTTGGACACTATTCATCATGGATCTTGTACAAAATAAATGGAATATTTAAACAGGGTAATTTGGACTTTCTTACTAAACATACAATTTCATAAATTTCAGGTCTCCAATGCTCTGTTCTTTGCTTTGGGTGATTCCTTGCTTCTGGTCATCAGTTCATTAATTGCCCCTGTGATCTCATTTACTTTATTGAATCTGCTGTGATTCTGGGTGCTGCCGGATTGGAATCGTTCAGTGCGTAATTAAATGCCTTTAAATTTAACTCAGCTGAAGTTTGTCTTTTATCAGTAGTTACATCCTAGGGGAGTCAAAAGTTACACATAGATTTTCAACTGTAAGGGTGAGTCTCCCTAACCCCTACATTGTTCAAGGGTTAACTGTAGATCTTTTTATATTCCACAGTTCATGGTACTTCTTTTAATTGCTTTATGAGTGTTACTCCTTTTTTCATCTTTGATAATTTTAAGTGTACGTACTTAAGCCTTTGGAACATGGTTCTATTATTTTAAATACTTATACGCAAATATCTCGGTGATTTGGCTTTAGTGCTTGTTGGTCCTCCCATGACATTTACACTGATATTTTGTAACTTTTACTGTGCTCAGCTTTCTTGAAAATTTATTTTTCCTTCTCTTTTCATCCCTGTATTAGGCTCCTCAGTATATACAACAGAACTGATACTGTATTAATGTCTTGGAGTTTCAGGCTCCGGATAGATAATACATGTGGTTCCCGAGACTGGGGAAAGCATAAAGCAGATTCTGAGCAAATTGACTATCCTTACTACTTCCGTCTTTAGGCTTTATGTACCTTGTATCTGGCTGCACACTGGATAGATTGAATAGGTTGGCGGGCGCCTTTGTAATGACACTACCAGCTTGTTGCTTCCTGGGAGAAAAAGGAAAAAAAAAGCCATACAGATTTCCTACTACTTGTAGGATATGCTAGACCTTGTTTTCTTAGGCATCTGAAGTTCTGATTTCCATTGCCTGCTCCTGATTTGGCATCCTGATTTAGGCTTCTAGGTCTTCAGCCCACACACTTTGATTTGATTTTTCTCTTCCATTCCTGGCCTTCGACATTATTATTTTAATCATGGTTATGCATTTTATAGTAAAAATATGAAATACGCTTTTGGTGAGGAAAATTTCATATTTCTTTACTCAATTAAACTACAGTCAAAATTTTAGAGCCCTCAGACCAGGAAGCTCTCCCTCTTGCAGAATATGGTAGAGTACACACCTTTTTGAGATTTACTTGAGGGCAACAGTGATGCTTTAGAAAATAATAAGAGGAACTCTAACATAAAAATTATGCACAAATAAAAGAAAAGCATTTAAAATATATCTTTAAAGCTCCCTTCTTTTGCTACTTTAATGATAAAATGAAATCTCTGTCATATAGATTTTTTAAATTATCATGTTGAATAAAAAGAGCTATGTTGGCTACAAATACCTGGATCCTTTTAGAGGACGGAAAAAAAAAGGCCCTTAAATATCTTGCACTTACACATCTGTATTAGTATTCCATAGGGTGCTTTTGAAAATTCTTTGTTGTATTTGTCTGCAGTGAAAATCAATGCAAATTTATCACAACTTTTATTTTTTAAAAAGATATAAAATTCAAGGGTATAGCCACTTATATGTTACATTCCCCATCTGAAACAATTAGCATAGATAATAGTTTTTTCAAATTTTTTCTAAGTGATACACTCTAATGTACCTGTGGCAAAAATATATTCACTGATTTAAAACACATGCATTTGAAATCTTTGAATATGTAAAACAAAGTATTTCTACAATTTTACATAAATGTATTCAGTTAAGTGTTAGGCTAAATATAACCTTCCTTGGACAAGGTTAATCTTGTGGTTTATTGTAATGTGTAGGAGGAAATTTGATGTGCTTGTTACAATTTTTAAAAAAGATTTTTTACCTATTATTATTCAATTATTCCAAATATTCTCATTACCACAAAATAAACTTTTACAATTCAGTTATGAATTATAAATTAAGAATTGTGTGAATTATAAAATAAAATATGAATAAAGTTTTTGTAATTAATATTCTATTTTTACGTAAAAAAATTGCAGCTTTTTTCCCCCGACTAATGTTTTCAGGAACCCATCTACTAAATCTGATGAGATAACCAGGTAAATTGTTTTAAAAACTTGTGAGTACTTGAATTCTCCCAAATATTGTGCACATGCACACATACACACACACACTCTCTCTCTCTCTCTCTCTCTTTTGGTTAATCTAATAAGTTCTGTGAATTTTATTATATTGTCCTTTGATTTTTCTTGGTAGACCCTTCTTTCTCCATTTAGAAGAGCTAAAAGTTAATTTCTCTATTTTTCCACTTCCAGGGAGGTGTACTAACTATACTTTTCCCTATTCCTTCTGCGAAGTATACTTAAATTCCTGGATATTTGTGTGAAGAAAACCAAGAAAGTTATTCAACTAATATTTTTAATGACAATTTTGTTGAGATAATTATAGATTCACATAGGATTATAAGAATACCACAGAAAGATACCATGTACCTTTTTTGAGTTTTTGCAAAACTGTAGTACAACTAGGTTATTGACATCGATAGGATCACCTGATCTTATTCAGATTTTCCCAGTTTTAGTTGTCATTGTGTGTGTTTGTTCTATATGGTTGTATCACATGTATGTGTTCCTGTATCCACCACGATGCTATGATTGGCCTTCTTCACTCGGCGTAATTCCCTGTAGCCATCCAAGTTGTTATACATATCAATAGCTCATTTCTTTTTATTTCTTTCTGATATTCCATAGTGTGTATGCATTACAGTTTGTTTAACCTTTCACCTACTGAGGGACAAGTGGGCTTTTCCGGTTTCAGGTTATTATGAATAAAGCTGCTGCGAAAACTTGTAAACAAGTTTCACCCCTCTGGGGAAAATGTCAAAGACTACAATCGCTGAGTCATATGGCAGTTTCATATTTATTTATATGAGAAACTGCCCAACTGTTTTCCAGAATGTCTGTACAAATTTACATTCCCATCAGCAATCTATGAGTGATACTGTTTCTCTGCATTCTTGCCAGTATGTGGTATTGTCACTTTTAAAATTATTATTTTTGTTATTCTGAGTGTGTAGTGACATTTTGTTCTAAATTTCATTTGCATTTCCCTGATGACATTTATATTTTTATGTAAGTCTATGATCCATTTGGAGTCAAATTTTATATATGTTGTAAGGTTTCCATTAAGATTCTGGTTGTTTTTTGGTTTTGTTTGTTTGTTTGTTTGCCTATACAAGTCCAGTTGCCGCAGCACCACTTGTTGAATAGGCTATACTCTCTCCATTGAATTGCTTTTGTATCTTTGTCAAAAAGCACTTAATTTAACATATTTGAGTAAGTCTACTTCTAGCTTCTTTATTCCACATGTATGTTTAATGGTATTCAGCACTACACAAGGTGCTAGAGATACGGGAGATGCTAAGGTGTCTCAATCATGATCCTTGTCTTCAAAGTACTCAAGATACTACAAGTGCAGGAGGCTTAAGCAAATGTGATAGAACCTAAAAAGACACCGAGTTTGAAATCTGTTTGGGGCACAATGGAGAGAGAAGGCAATTTTGTGTAAGGAGAGAGATTTCAGAAAGGGCTCCAACGAATAGGTTTAACGTGATTGATGACTAAGTAGATAAGGAGAGAAGGCATTTCAGGTACAAGAAGCAGCTCATATTTATACAGGCTTTAAATATGCAAATGTATAGAGATTTGAAATGGTCTGGGACATTTGGAGAACTGCAGATAGTTTGGTACAGCCTAAGCATAGAGTTCAAAAGGGCCTGATGAGAGATGAGGCTGAAAGCATTAAGAATATCACGCCTGTAATCCCAGCACTTTGGGAGGCTGAGGCGGGCGGATCACGAGGTCAGAAGATCGAGACCATCCTGGCTAACACAGTGAAACCCCATCTCTACTAAAAATACAAAAAATTAGCCGGGCGAGGTGGCGGGCGCCTGTAGTCCCAGCTACTCGGGAGGCTGAGGCAGGAGAATGTCATGAACCCCAGGGGGCGGAGCCTGCAGTGAGCCGAGATGGCGCCACTGCACTCCAGCCTGGGCCACAGCGAGACTCTGTCTCAAAAAAAAAAAAAAAAAAAAGAATATAAACCATAAAAGACCTGTTTAACATTCTAAGGACCTTAGGAAAAGAAAGATATTAAATAATTTTAAGGTACAAAATGACATAATTAATACAAAAGGAACCATTATAGGCTTTATATTCCTTTCCTAAAAATCAATTATACCATATATTAGTATTAGCTTCAGCACTTTCTCTCTCAATTCTTCCAAGTGGATTTTTATTTAGCCCCTGCACTTTCTAATTCAGTTCGTACAAATAAAATTCTGCCCATACCCTTGAAAATAAAGTCCCTACACATTACAGATAGGGGAAGAAAGGGCTATTGATTCAGCTCAAGAAGGACACGAAGTTTCAAAATTACAGTCATTTAAAATAATATTTTAGATAAAATCAGAATCTAAGCATTTACAAAAATTAAATCTTGTTCTGTATTTAGAATCCTTGAAACAGTCCTCCTGAAGATACTATCTGTTTCCATTTTGAAGCATATGGACTAAAATGCCTCCTTTGTAAATATGCCTTTCTCCCTTATTATATTAATTGATCTTCATGAATATGACTAATCAAATCAATGCATATAACGTTAGAATCTTTGCTTGTTGGAAGATTCTTAAAATTCTGTTTTTACCTGTTTGATGTTTTAAGTTGTATTTACTTGTTACTGTTAAATCAATTATAATGAAATAGTTTATAATTATAAACAAAGGAGTTTATTCTGAAATGCTTTAATAAAATATTTAATTTGCATAATTTTCATATATATTTTAGCTTTGTGAGGCATAAAACCAGGTACTGATCTTAGCCAAAACCTACTTAACAAAAACACAAACACATGAGAAAAAGAACAGGTATTCTAAAAATATCATGCTAAAACATAGACCAGAATAAAATTAAAAGATTCCTGGAAACTTTCCATGATCAATATGAGATAAATTAGCATGGAGTGATGGTATGGTAGATGTGTGAGTAGCTTCACAGATCATTCTAATTGCCCTAAGGATGATGTTTTTGTACAGTAATCAATAAAACAGTGATTAAATTCTTTCTCCTAGTATCAAGGTAAAATCATACCAGACAATATAACTAGAAGATATAGCATTTACTAACTATTAAATAAGTTATAACTCTGATTAAAGTAAATTTCTTACCCCTGGATTCTGGGTTTCCATTTTCACATGGATTTTTAACTTTACCTTTACTACCTTCTTTCTTTTAGCTTTTACACATGCTTAAGGGCAGCAACTTTTTCTGCTGACTCTGCACTTGCCTCATTTTAGACTTTTGATCTCCCCTCTGCTTAGCTCTATCATCAGTGGACTCTGATGACACATTGCTATGGTTTACCTACTCAGATAACTGTTCCTCTTCACTATTTTCTACTGTATCATCTTCCCCCATCTGCTCTTCAGATCTTGGCAACTCTCACAATTGTGTTATAGAACAAATTTTGTTCTCGCTTTATGCTCTCTCTCTCTCTCTCTCAGCAGTTTCATCCATTCTCGTTGTCTTAATTATCATAAATAAGCTGATATTTTTATTCTAGCCCATGAATTGAAATCCATATATATTCAATTTTTAAGGAACATAGGAAAGGATAGTTTAAAACAATCCCTTTGGCAGCTTATATAGAATTTTTCGTTCACTAGCTTCTTTTGGAATTGTATAGATAAAATGGATAATAATAAAAATTTTGCAGAAATAATCTTCTTGGAACAAAGACATAACTATTAGTATTCTCACGAACTCATTCTGTGCCCCTAAATGAGCAAGGCTATATTTTGTTTTTGTTTTTTTCTTTATACAAAGAGAAGACTGAGATGTAGACACAATGGTAGCAGTTAAGAAATCCTCTGACAATTGATTTCAACTTTATGGAACTATCATACAGACCACAAGTTTTGAAGCATTTTTATTGCTGATATACACACAAAAAGTGCACAAATCCTAAGTCTGCAATATGAACATCTATGCATAGCCTTTACTCAGGTAAAGAAATGAAATATTATCATCATCTCATAAGCTCCTTTTCTGTCTGCTCACAATTATTAGTCTTTTTTTTCTTCTTAAATGTAATTAACTACTAACCTGACTTCTAACATTTAAGATCAGTCATGTCTATTTTGGATCTTTATATAAATGAAATTATTCCGTATACATTATTTTTGCATCAGGCTTCTTTTTAGTTTAGGAAGTATTTTTTTAAAATGGAACACAGACCTGTAGACTTTTGGCAACAATTATAAAACTCTTAGGTAACTGATTTTAAGCTTTCGTGTCTCACACATAAACCATCATTAGTTTTGATGTGCTGATTGCACAACACCATTGCCGATTCAAGCTCATGAGAGACAAAACTGACTTGGGAAAAAGAATTATAATTTATCCTCATCAAAATATATGGGTTTTCTTTTTGAGAAGGTATATAGACCAACAAGGACAACTGAAATATATCGCTAGGTCTGCATTAGATTTCTGTGTCTATTAGCTAAGGAGCCTGCAGGTACAGCAATGATTTTGGACATGCTGTTTCTAATGAGAATGCCTGAGGTTGTCTCATGAATTCTTATGCCCTAAATACACAGCACAGCCTGCAAAGGCCTCAAGTATATAACTCACTAGAAAACTTAAATTAAAATTTGGCCCAGGGGAATAATATATATTAAAACAAAATTTTGTAAAATTGCAATTGATTTTGAAGTAGTCTGTTGGTGAAACTATAGGCTCAAAAGAAAAGCACAATAAATGTGGTCAGATTACCTGATTGTTCCATGTGATATTTCTTTCATCAAGATTATAAATTTTTTTTTTTCTAGTGAGGGAAAGGTAAACATTATGCTAAGCCCTGTGGGTCACTCTTCTTCATTGCATACTTAGTAACACAGGACTTTTGTTATCAGCATCTCTAACATTATGCATTACAGTTAAACACAAGGCAAAATCTGATCATGAGGCTCTTAATGTGACAAGTATAACAATGGATCTCAGGCAGTGCTTGAAGGACTAGAGATCTAAGAGGTTTTGCATATGCCCAAGTGAAACTAGAGAAGCCTGGTGACATCTACGTACAAAACTACAGATCTCCTCTGTAAAAGAAAGGTATACAAATGCAAGGGAAATTTCAGTTTCTGTAGCAGCCTGGACTTTTCATTTTCTAAATAATACATGTCTTCATAATGATAAAAGCTGTTTTAATTTTTGAAGTAAAAGTTTCTTCTCATCCCTAATTGCCATTGCATCCTCATGCCCAAGTAATACACTACCCATCAGAAGCTATATTTCCCATAATCTCTGCATTATTATGGAGTGCCCTGGATTCTACCCTGGGTGATTTAGAATTGATAGCTGTAGTGGTTAAACCATTTTCTATGTAAATTAGGAAGTAATTAAAAATTCAGATTTATTAAGTCATGCAATCATTTGTGTGTTTAAGGAATTTTCGCGTGGCAAAGACTAGCAAGTTAACTATACAGATGGTCCCCGATTTATGATGCTTCAATTGAAGATTCTTTGGATTTCATATTGTACAAAAGCGATAAACATTCAGCAGCTCAGTAACTTAAGATGGGGTTATGTCAGTATAAAACCATTGTAAACTGAAAATATTTTAAACAGTTGGGATCATAATCCTATAGTAATTTGAGCATCTGATTATTATCTATCTGATCCATTTTACTGATGAGAAAATTGAGGTTGTATAATGCATGCTGGAGATATATATATATATATATATATACACACACACACACACACACATACACATATATATATACACACACACACATAATACATATATATATATATAAATTTCCAGAAAAGGAAGACATAATTTGTGAACCAGATAAAAGAAAATTCCTGACCATCATAGTATGATAAAGTACTATATTTCTGGGATATACAATTCTGACTTGGACAGTGCTAGAATAAAGCTATTGTTACATGGTATATTGAGCCCATGCAACAAACTCTACTACAGTCTACATAATCTTGCCAGACTGCATAAAGATCTCTGCTATACACAGTTTTGAACATAAAGATTCTCAGAATACAATTGTCAGAGGCATTTCAACCAGAGCAACTCCATCTTGAATAGAAGCTGGGTAAAATGAGGCTGAAACCTATTGGGCTGCATTCCCAGATGGTTAGGCATTCTAAGTTACAGGATGAGATAGGAGGTCAGCACAAGATACAGGTCATAAAGACCTTGCTGTTAAACAGGTTTCAGTAAAGAGGCTGGCTAAAACCCACCAAAACCAAGATGGCAATGAGCGTGGCCTCTGGTCACCCTCACTGCTACATTCCCACCAGCGCCATGACAGGTTACAAATGCCATGGCAATGCCAGGAAGTTACCCAATATGGTCTAAAAAGGGGAGGCATGAATAATCCACCCCTTGTTTAGCACATAATTTAAAAAAAAACATAAAACTGGACAACCAGCAGCCCTCGAGGCTGCTCTGTCTATGGAGTCGTCATTCTTTTATTCCTTTGCTTTCCTAATAAACTTGCTTTCACTTTATGGACTTGCCTCAAATTCTTTCTTACACAACATTCAAGAACCCTCTCTTGGGGTCTGGATCAGACCCCCTTTCTGGTAACATAATAATGAAAAAAGCCTTAAAATATATTTTTGAAAAGGTTTCTTGTTTCAGAAGCTGTACACACTTCTAAAATCATTTAGCTAATTAATTAGGATACCAAAGATAACAATAATTTAATATCACATACTTTTATACTTTGTTCCTGCATGTTTGACAGACAGAAGAAGTTGATGGTGACTGAAACTCTGAAAATATGCAGTCAGCACTTTTGTTTTCATATAAGTAGTTTGTAAAAGACCGATTTGATAGCTAAGAATGAAAAATTAGGAGAGATAAATTACGTAAACTTTCTTTATTAAAGTGAACACTATGCAAATATTAGATTTGTCTTTTATTTCAGCTGAGTTAGCCATTGATTGATTTCTTTCTATTTTAGCATGTTAATGAATTTTTTTCATTAGAATTCTCCATAGTTCTTCTCACTATTTAAGAATTATTTTTTTCAAAATTAAGCTGTAGCAGTATAAATTGCAGCTCTGCAACAAACTGAAATAGAGCATTATTTATAGCAAAATATATTATGTATTTAGTCTTTATTTGTCCTTTTCATCTCCACTTTCCTACCTTTTATGTCTCACAAAGCAATCGTCTAGCACATGACTCTTATTCATTAATTCCATCACTCATTAATTAGCAAACATTAATTGATTAATTACTCTTTGACAGATTTTACACTGCTGTCTGCATAAAGTTTCTGGCATTCTGTTGGAAAAAAACCTTAGACATTTCCTGATTTTCCTTTGACTGTCATCTTCATTCTGTAGGTACTGCTCTCCTCTCTTACTTCACAGAAAAACTCTTAAATTACACACGTTGAGGGTACCACACCGTCCCCTTTTCTATCGTCAAGCAGCTGGCCGACGGGCTACACAGGTTCAGGCTTTTCTCACATGTTCTGGATTTAGATGAAACAGTACACCACAGACTATCAAATCTGACATGCTAAATTCCTCCAAATGGACCAGATGACGGAAACCAGAATAAAAAGAAAATCTTCTCCCCATGGGTCCAACTCTGACCGATAGGAATGACAGAAATTCCCCCCTCACCTTGATTCCATAGAGTACACCAAAGAATAGTTTACCCTCCTAGTCCAATCAGACAAATCTTATGTAATTAGTATGCGAATCCTCCTAGCAAGTCTATCTTTACTCTTTATCATTAACTGGTAGCAAGACTGATAATGCAACACTCTACAATACCTACTATCCTTCTCTCACATCCTATGTCTGACATGTTTACCATTAAATTTTGAGTACTTAACACACTGTCTAGCACACACTAAGTAATCACCTGTCAGCTGACAATTTTCTCTGTATGATATTGCCATGTTACATCACTTACTTTATATAAGATCTTTTCTTGGTAGTAAAATTCCACTGTTGCTACTCCTGTAGAGATCAGTGTTGTCAGAAAAATAATCTTACACTGGGTCATAGTGACTATCTCTTGCTGTAAAACAGTCGTGGTTCAAAATATTACCCCAAAACCCAAACAAACAAAACTTAAAATTTGGGGGGATGTTTTTCTGATTTGATTTATAAAAGATGTATTAAACCAAACATGAGGGCTTCAAGCAAAGACCATTTTTTTCTTTACTCTCCCACATTATGCTGTCCTGTTTCACAGGGCAAAACTCACAGTGGTAGGTGATCCATACAGAGGCCAGCGAATTGCATCTGCTGAATTATCAGCATCCCTCATTCTTTTAATGAACTGTAACAACAGCGTAATGAATCAATCAGCCATGGGGAGAGGATGCCCTGGGGGTGAGCAGCAGAGCCTGTGAGACTGAAATCTTTTAAATGAAGTGAAATCTGTCTTCAAAGCCTACCAATCATTTAAATAACAGTGCAAAGAATCTTAATACGCCTGCATGACTGAAGTAAGCATTTTATAAGTACTACACCAGCTGTATTAGAGATTTAAGTAAAGGATGAGATTTTCAGATCAGTGTGCTTATATATACTTAGCAATACAATATTTAGAAAGTATGAATTGAAAATATACATTCTTTACAAATATTAGGGGAAAAGACTAATATTTTTATAAATACTACACAGGTGCTTTGCCTGAATCACTTCACATACCTGTACAGTAGCCACATAAGGCAGATATATTTTGCCATTTAGGAGCATTTCTGTTTCATAACTTTGAAATTGCTGAAGACCGGATTCAACAGTACATTTGTATGAGTCAAAATTTACATTTCCCCCCTATTGTATCCCATAGCTTCAGCATCTGGTTTCTCCTTCCTGGATACATATTTGCTAGGATTACACTATATCTTTTAAAACTTTTAAGTTCGGTGGTACACGTGCAGGTTTGTTACATAGGGAAGCTTGTGTCATGGGTGTTTGTTATACAGATTATTTCATCACCCAGTTATTAAGCTCATGAGTTATTTTTCCAGATCCTCTCCCTCTCTCGCCCTCCACCCTCCAACAGGCCCCACTGTGTGCTGTTCCCTGGTATGTGTCCATGTGTTCTCATCATTTAGCTTCCATTTATAAGTGAGAAAATGTGCTCTTTGGTTTTCTATTTTTAGAATTACACTACATTTTAAGTGAGATTAACTTAATATATTTTTAAGTATAGTGGATGATTCCTTTACTCATTGCCAAGTAATTCTTCCATTTCCATTGAAATAATTATTTTCTCTAAAAAAGTTTAGCACAATTTAAAGAAAAATACTGTAGATCTAGGCATTTGCTGGATAGCTGACATTTCTGCAATTAGAAAAGATAGTGCTAAATGACATCATTCTCTATCATTTTATCCTTTTCTGAAATACAGCTTGTGGCTTCTCAGAATCACAGAGGTAAGAGCAGCATGCATTTGCCTGATTAAGGCTTAGTCCCTATGAGTTATCTCATCCACTTTTATGGCTTCAAATACCAACTACAACTTTTTGGCTTCCAATTTGTATCTGCATTCTTGTCGTTACCCTTCCCTTGCAAGTGGGTGAAAGTGTTCTGAGGCCACATGAATTTTTCTGTTCATTCTTGGGTACCAGAAAGCTCTATGCTCATAATAAATTGCCAAAACAATCTCAACAATTAAAAAGTTTACATTTATGTAATAGGAAAAAAACCTTGAATTACTTCTCCCTCTGCAAACTCCTGCTGCAGGGTAGATCTTTTACTAATTGACAGTGTATCCTGTTCTTTACTACATTATATTTCTATCCTTAACATCCTGTTGTTTATGGGGAAACAAGGACGAAACAGAGGTCAGGAAGGGCAGGGAATACAAGTAAAGAAATTCCTAAGGTTGTCGAACAACGCTATTATCAGGCCTGGGTTTGAGAATTGTTTAAATATCACTGTTTCCTTAATGGAGGATTTTATTAGTGTTTTGCAGAACTTCCACCTTCTCCAACACATGCAAGTGCACGTAGCCATGCACACACACACACACACGCACAACCTTGATGTTGGTATATCTGGTTCAGTCTTGAGGTTGACTATGTCTTTCTCGTAGCGATTCACTCTATAGTTATCTTTTACTCTTAATGCCCATATCACCCCCCTAGAAGTCTGCATGCATAGGTACCCCTCTCTGCTACACTGGCCACAGCCAATCCACAAGCAAGCATTCTCTTTCTGAGACATATATGGGAGTGAAAGTGAATCCCAAAGCCACAGTTGCTTCCTTTGCTCTGCCACCTAAGTGGATAGTCAGCCGGTCTTTCATCCTATACATTTCCCAAGAAGGCTTAAGATTCTGGTCCAGTGTGTTTTTCCTTACTGCTGGACCATATATCGAGCTCGCCAAATAATTTTCATTAAGTCTCTTTTGAGCAAGGATGGGGCTTACAACAGCAACTATTGTAAGCCTCAAACAGATCTCCCTCAACAATGCTCTTAGTTTCCAGCCACACAATAATGTAAATCCCCGTGAAAGTAAATAATCTAAATAATTCTCTAGTACTTTTCTTTTTAGAGTCCCCAAGAAGGTCTGTGTTATAGGTTGTTTGGTATTTGATATATGCTGAATGTTTGTCTCTTTCAAAACTTCACATTTTAACATGCTATTATGACAACATTTATTTACCTGATGTGTCCATTTGAGTGATGTTAGGTGTGTTAAAATTAATATTTTAAAAAGATGATTTACTCTCTCCCCTTTCAACCCCATATCAGTAGATGTCATCTCCATCCATCTAATTATGAAGCAAATGATTTAGGATACAGTGTGTGCTCTTCCTGTATTCCTCCCTCATATGTAACCTATCAGCAATTCTTATTCAGATTATCTCAAAAAGACATAATGAAATCCGTTTACTCTTCCATTTCCATGGCTACCACTCTAGGTTTCTCTCATTGCTTGAATAGGTGACTACAATAACCTTCTCATTGTTCCCTTGCTTCTATTCTTGGAACAACACACCCTACCCTCCTAAAATTGTCTTACCTCATCAATAATGGCTTTTACAAATAGTTTAGATTTCATCACTCCTCTATTTAAAAACTTGTGATGCCTTCTCATTGCCCTTTTTGATAGCATAAAAAAACAAATAGAAAAACTTCTTATTTGGCTAAATACACGTAGCCCTTTTCAATCTCATCTCCTTTTCAATTGTACTAGCTCTTTTTCAGTTACATAAAAATGCCAAATCATCCCAATATCAGGGTCTTTCATCTGCCATTCTATCTTCCTGTACACTTCCCTCCTGCATTGCCATGAGGTGGACCCTTATTTATTTTTCCTTCTCTGTTTTTTTTTTGTTGTTGTTTTTTTTGTTTTTTTTGTTTTTTTTTTTTTGAGACAGAGTCTTGCTTTGTCGCCCAGGCTGGAGTGCCGTGGCGCAATCTCGGCTCACTGCAACCTCCTGCCCCTGGATTCAAGCAATTCTCCTGCCTCAGCCTCCTGAGTAGCTGGGATTACAGGCACCCGCCACTACACCTGGCTAATTTTTTTTATATTTTTAGTAGAGACAGGGTTTCACCATGTTGGTCAGGCTGGTCTCAAACTCACCTCGTGATACACCCACCTCGGCCTCCCAAAATGCTGGGATTACAGGCATGAGCCACCACGCGCAGCCATTTATTTTTCAATTTCAGATAAAATGACACCACTTCCAAGCAGCCTCCCCTGATAATATGAAACAAAATACCTTCTTGCAAACCAGTTATCCTCCATTGTATTATTCAATTTCTTTTTCTTTCATAAAAACTACTACACTTATAAAGCATTTTGTATAGTTTTGGTTTACATTGTATGAGTTATTTCTCCACCCAGTCAGTAAGTTAGACCCTCAAAGAAATAGCTCTTCTGTTGACAACTACATTTTCAATTGTAAACATTTCCAACTACGAACTCTACATTTACATATGAATTGTAAACACATCTAATCCATTCATAATATAAAACCTTATTTCACTTTATACAAATATTTTCTATGGATACTTTAAAATAATTGTTTTAAAGTTTTATTTAGTAAATTCATTTATTTTTGCATTCACAGGCCTGTAGTATGTATTTTTTCATAAATATTATACTAAGCATTTGATTTACAATCTAATATGATAAGTACAATGACAAAAATGCATTGAGATCTGGTGCGGTAGCTCACGCCTGTAATCCTAGCATTTTGGGAGGCCGAAGCATGGATCACCTGAGGTCAGGAGTTCGAGACAAGCCTGGCCAACAAGGTGAAACCCCGTCTCTACTAAAAATACAAAAATTAGCCAGGCATGGTGCCCAGAGCCTGTAATCCCAGCTACTTGGGAGGCTGAGGCAAGGAGAATTGCTTGAATGAGAGAGCTGGAGGTTGCAGTGAGCTGAGATCATCACTGCACTCCAACCTGGGTGACAGAGAGAGACTCCGTCTAAAAAAATAAAATAAAATAAAGTATTGCTATGAAAACAAATAGATGGATATATAATGGTAGTAGGGTAAGAGAAAGGATATAGCTCCTAGCAGTTAGTCAGTCAGAACTGATTTCTTTAGAATAAGCATGAAAACATTCAAGGAGCATTCAAGGCAAGCTTAGGGCTGAGTGAAAGCATGCTAGTGTATATTAAAAAAAAAAAAAAAAAAAGGAGGCCAGTTGTGGCGGCTCATGCCTGTAATCCTAGCACTTTGTTAGGCTGAGCTGAGTGAATCACTTGAGGCCAGGGGTTCGAGACCAGCCTGAGCAACATGGTGAAACCCCATCTTTACTAAAAATACAAAAATTAGCTGGAAATGGTGGTGTGCTCCTGTAGCCCAGCTACTCAGGAGAATGAGGCATAAGAATCACTGGAACCCAGGAGGCAGAGGCTGCAGTGAGCCAAAATCATGCCACTTCACTCCAGCATGGGACTGTCTCAAAAAATAAATAAATTAACAAATAAATAAATAAGGAAATAATAGAGTGATAGAAAGTTGTGGCAGAAAATGAGGTTTAAGGATGATGAATTTAAAATGACAAATATAAATTGTGAAATATTTTAGTGCAAATTACATTTAAGCACATTTGCCTTTTAAAAAGATCGAAGTAAGAAATGATTAAAAAAAAAAAATACCTAATATGGTGGAATGAACATAGAAATTCAGGATAGAACTCTAAGGATAGAAATGTTAAGATTAGGTGACTGAGACCCTATAAGAACGAGGGAAAGGTCAAAGATGACTCATTGGTTTCTAACTGCATAGTACAATGATTAAATGGTAGAAGAAAAACTTGTGTAAAAGATAAGTTTAATCAGAATAATTTTGAAGTGCCCGTAAGATTTCATGATTGAGAAGTGCACTGCATGAGGACTGAGGGATCTGTGTTGGAGGTCTATGTTTGGGAGTCATTCACAAACTGATATTTTGAAAACTTGGGTATAATGACTTGAATAATCAATGAAAGTTTATTTAACTTACATGTTGTCAACAGCCACTTTGAAAAGTTGTTGATGAACTTGCAAGTCAACAAGTTGGTATAACTTGAATTGGACAGAAAGACTGTGAGAAATTTGGAAAACTCTTTGATTAATGAGAATGAGTACCTGTAAGTCCTGCATCAACAGGCAGCACAGAAGAGAAAGTGTATTAGTTAGAGTTTTTAAAGGAAAAGCAGTGTTTGTAGGTAAATTTCTAATAGTAATGGCCTGAAATCAGCATTGGTGTCTTAAATATGTTATTTCTAATCCCAAAACTTGAAATATATAGGGACAAATTCTTGAGAAATTCCCTTTCAAGAGGAGCCATAGTGGTGCTCTCAGAAAAAAAAAAAAAAACTACTGGTTTTCATTATGACAATTTATTGTAGTATTTTCTAGACAATTTGGGGATATAAGTGTGCTATTTATAATGAAAAGAGCAACGTAACATAGGGCTTAAGGCTATGAATCAATAACTGGTCCTAGGTTTTCAAATGGAAACCTGTGGTGGAATGATGCTAAAGCTAGCAGCTGTATCCACGTGTGGAAGTGCAAAGCTTAGAAGATCCTCCTGCATAGATTTGTTTTGTGTTCTGTTTATAGAAATACATTTGGTGTTATAGGGTAAAAAAACAGATGAATATGTCAATGAGAAACATAGCAATAATTATAATACCAATAATAATCATCACCATCATAAGACTTTCATTGTAATGAAAGAGGGTTAGTCACTTTTATTTTTTTATTTTTATTTTTATTTATTTATTTTTTTGAGACAGAGTCTCATTCTGTCGCCCAGGCTGGAGTGCAGTGGCACGATCTCAGCTCACTGCAACCACCACCTTCCAGGCTCAAGCAATTCTCCTGCCTCAGCCTCCCAAGTAGCTGGGATTATAGGTGCTTGCCACCACACCCAGCTAATTTTTGTATTTTTAGTAGAGACGGAGTTTCGCCATGTTGGCCAGGCTGGTCTCGAACTCCTGACCTCAGGTGATCTGCCTGTCTCGGCCTCCCAAAGTGCTGGGATTACAGGCATGAGCCACCGCGCCCAGCCTAGTCGCTTTTAAATAATTTCAGCTCTCACTTAATAATTAAGGTTTTAAATAAAAGACACTGTCTAAGTTTTGGTCTTGTTGTTATTCCTTTGGGCAAAAGACAAGGGTATATCTTTTTTTAATTGAAGTGAACATTACAAAATATAAAATTAACCATTTTAAAGTGAATAGGTGGGCACAGTAGCTCACACCTGTAATCCCAGCACTTTGGGAACCTAAGGCAGGAGGATTGCTCGAGTCCAGGAAAACAGTCAAAAATCAGCGTAGGCAACATAACAAGACCCTGTCTCCATAAAAAAAAAAAAAAAAAAAAAAAAATTAATTAGTCAGTTATGGTAGCACATGCCTGCAGTCCTGGCTACTTGAGAGGCTGATGTGGGAGGTTTGCTTGAGCCCAGAATTTCAAGGTTGCAGTGAGCTATGATCATGCCATTGAATTCCAGCCTGTGATGTCTCTGCAAAAAAATTTAAAAAATGAATTATTTGGTAGCATTTAGTATATTCACAATGTTGTACAATCACCACTTCTATCTAGTTCTAAAACATTTTCATTACCCCAAAATATAACCCCCTAGCCTTTAAGCTGTTACTCATCATTCTTCCCTTCCCTTGGCTGCTGGCAACCCCTAATGTGCTTTCTGTCTCTATAGATTTACCTACCATGGATATTTTATATACATTGAATCATACATGTGACTTTTTGTGTCTAGCTTTTTTCACTTAGCAAAATACTTTTGAAGTTTATTCTCATTATAAGCATGTATTAATGCTTCATTTCTTTTTATTGGACAATACTGCAATATGGAATAATTTTATAGAATAATATTTCATTGCATGTGTATACCACAGTTTGTTTATCCATTCATTTATTGATGCACTCTTGGGTTGTTTCCACCTTTGACAATTGTAAATTGTGCTGCTATGAATATTCATGTATTCAAGTATCTGTTTTAGTATGAGTTTTTAATTATTTATGTTATATATCCAAGTATGGGCTTTCTGGGTACTCTGGTAATTGTTTAACTTTTGAGAAATTGTCAGACTGTTTTTCATAGTGTCTGCACAATTTCACATTCCTACCAGCAAAGGTTCTAATTTCTCCACATACTCTTAAAGACTTGTTATTTTCTATTTTTTTTTCCCAATAGCCTACCTGGTGGGTATGAAATACTATTTAATTGTGATTTTGATTTGCATTTCCTTAATAACTAATTATGTGAAGCATCTTACTATGTGCTTGTTGGCCATTTGTATATCTTCTTTGGAGAAATGTATATTCAAGTCCTTATGGCCAACTTTTTGTGTTTTTGTTGTTGAGAAGGTGGCAGGATATATGTAGCCAAAAGAGGACACATACAAAAGAAACAAATGTTCTTACCAAGATAAATGTGAATGGATTTTGAAAAACCAAACAAATATGCACCACAATAATGTTTTGCTTTCTTGACTCAGAAAGGTTCTATTTTGGAACTTATTACATTGACTATATTCTTTGAATTTAAGGGGTATTATAGGTAAGAGCCAGATATCTTTTGTGGTTATAATTTAAACTGCACAATATTTGTTGATTTATTGTTTAATTTATCGATAACTTGTTTAATTCTGTGATCACTGTAGGTATCTTCTATAGTGTTATTTTTGTCGAGTTGCTGAAAATCAGAGTGCATATATCTTCTTCATATCTATGTCTGGGTTGAAAGAATAGTTATGATTGGGCGCAGTGGCTCATGCCTGTAATCCCAGCACTTTGGGAGGCCGAGGCGGGCGGATCACCTGAGGTCAGGAGTTCGAGACCAACCTGACCAACATGGAGAAACCCCATCTCTAGTGAAAATACAAAAATTAGCCGGGCGTGGTGGCGCCTGCCTGTAATCCCAGCTACTCGGAAGGCTGAGGCAGGAGAATTGCTTGACCCAGGAGGCAGAGGTTGCGGTGAGCCAAGATTGTGCCTTTGTGCTCCAGCCTGGGCAATAAGAGAGAGACTCCAGTCTCATAAAAAAAAAAAAAAAGAAAGAAAGAATAGTTACATAGTAGTTACATAGTATATCTGAAGCGAACACATTCAGTACATCAATGGCTACATTTTGAAATTTATTTATTATTTATTTATTAGATGACATATTTGGAAATCTTGATGGGAAAATATGGAGGGGTTAGGACATGATTTTTTCACATTCAACATAAAGAAATTCAGGTGGACAGTGAACCGAGTTAGGACTCTAGCCAGAGTTAACTAAAGTGTTCATACTACACTTACAATTGAATTATGAGGTCTTGTTTGGAAAGGAGAATAGTTTAAGATTATGCATTTATATTTGAATCAGTAGAAAAGGCTTTGAATTGCCCATCTGTGACAAGTAAGGAAATGAACTCAAACAATTCTCACAGTGTAGTTTTCTGAGTTTAGTGGAAGCTGTTACATTTTAGTCACCCATGGAAGAAAATCCTTAATCCATTTAATAGTTCTGCCTTTTTTATTTACACCTACCTTTGTTCCTTAAGTATAGGTAAGTGAATTCAATAGACTTGCCTATTTCTTCTGTGGCTGTCATTATTATCCAGAATACAACAAGGCTAATAGTAGCAATTTCATTCTCTATCGTCAGAGTAAAATTCGACTGATGATGTGGTTTTTATATGCTTGTGGCTACTTAAAAATGAAACATTTCTCAAAAAATATTAACATCACAGTATATAATTGAGATAAAAAACCATTTATTTTATTCCCAAATCTATGCCTGACCTTAAATATGTTACAAATAAGCCCAGCAACTGAATAATGCCTATGAACAAATGGCTAATGTGCCTTTCCAGTTGGTAAATGAGTATACTGTGCTTGTGTGAAAATTTTTGTTCTCCACCTGCACGTTTGTTTGTTCAAATTACTGCCTTTTAGTGATCAAGTGAGAAATCTCTCACGCCCTAAATGGTAAGATAGCAATAAAAGAACATTATTTCTTAAGTGTGAGAGGTCCACATTTGAATTCCTATTTTTACTCTTTTGTAGCTTTATAACTTTGGCAAGTTCAGTAACTCCTCAATCTTCTGCTTTTCGTTTGACTGTTAGATTAGTAACTTACCATTCTACAGAAAGTTATTAATAATTTCTCTTTTATTCATTATTCCTGCATGAGCAACTGCATCAACCATAAATGCAACTGCTTTTGAATAAATTTATGCCATGAGGTTTTCAGTGATTGAAATGATTTAGTCTGGCAGTATTTCATTTTTTTTTTGTCCTCTATCTCAACCACAAGGGCCAATTCATGATCTTTTGGTTTGAATTTATGACTTAGATGTTTACTCTACCTGACTTTGTGGGCGTTTTTGTTCTAATGATGAGTTATCAATTGTCTTTGGTTTCATCTCTACAACTAGCAGATTGGTTTTGATGTCAGATCATTACTCAGATATAATTTCATTACCTTTTCTTTATAAATGTATGTCATTTTAATTGCTGAGTGTAAGCCATTAGAGTCACTACACTTTTTGCTTTTTAATGGGAGGTTGAGAGAACAATTGTATCCAACGTTCTAGAAACTCCTCCTCATTTACATCTTCTCCACCAGAAAATAGTTATTAATTAATAATATTTCAAATTTATAATGATAATAACATTTACTGACTGCTTTCTGTGCCAGACCATGATTTAAGCATTTTATACAGGGTGTCACTTAATCCTTACATTCCTGAGAGGTTAGTACTAATATTGTTTCTATTTTACAGATGGTATAGAAAGGTAAATAACTTATCCAAAGCCAACATGTAGTAAGAAGTTTTAGTTTCTGGGTAATTATTCCTCAGTGGTTAGTTAATTTATAGTTTTCAACAGCTAAAAGAATGTAAAACAAACAAACAAATAATCTCAAACCCTAAATAATGAAAATCTCATAGAATTTTATACAAATGTTCATACAAATGGGATACTGTAAACACTTTAATGTAATAATTCTTTCCAATCATACTAGGAAAACTCTAAAGACAGCTAAAGCAGATGGATCAAGATTCATGTACAAAAATAAGAAAGACTTGACTGTTTAATTATTTGTATTTAGTTTGTTCATCATAGGTATATTAGGGAATGTAGGTAACATCTAAAAATTGCTTAAATTCATAGGTTGAGTACCGGGTTCTATTTAGTTTTGCAATTTTTGGCTTTTCACTTAATAATAGAGTCAAACTCTAATCTGCTTGCCTTTTCAGGTTGTAGGACTCTATCAATATCTATTTAAATAAACACAATATTTGAGAGAACTCTCCCTGTTGCTCAGTTTTATCTGAAGACCAATATTGTTTGATCTAAAATGTTTTCCTTTATGGCATTTTAAAAATTGTTAAATTATTCCAACGTTTTAGAAAAATTATGATATTTCCACTAAAGATTTTATTTTCTTCTGTTTTTTGTAGGCAAAGTGAACACATTTGGAAATATTGGATCAGCATTGCAGCTACACCCTTTAGACAGGACACACACTTTCCATTCTCCTTGACAGAGAAGCTGAAGGTAGGCTATCACTCATCATCAAATGTCTTGAGGATTTTTTAGAGTAAATAAATATTTCCCTTTTTATATGTTTCTAGCAAAAGTTCACAAAGGAAAAACAAATTTGAATGAGCTAGTATTTCAAAAAATAGAGAAAGAGAGACTACGTTTCTTTGTAGAAATAAATATTATTATTGTTGTTTAGTAGGAAAGCAAAGTCTGTGGTACAAAATGTGTGTCTTTTGTCCTATACCTACCTTAACCCTATAGGTATTTCAGTTTGTAACTTCTGGTCTGGAGATATTCAGCCATGTAAATGCTTCTGAATCTTCACTTCTGTATTTCTATCAACTGCAGTTTTACAGCAAAAATGTGGTTCATCGGTTTAACCCAATTTTCAGGGTAGGAATGCCAAAGAAATGCATCAGTCACAGAAAATTAAGAAACAGCCATACAGTACCTAATGGTCTAAGAAACTTAATCTGTTTCCCAAATCACTTGACTTACTGTCTAGGTCTTTTTTTTTTGTCCCCACTGAGAAATATGAAGTTCAATATCTTTTCCCTGAAGACTTCAAATGAAATCAAATTGTCTTTTATTTCAAACATAAATCCAATAATCAATATCTGGTTGGCAGGGTCTTATATGGATTATTTCTTGAAAACCAAAGACAATAATTGAGTTTTAAATGTGCTTAACATTTCAGGATGATACATGGTGAATGCAATGGAGAATCTTTTTCTGTCAATGTAGATTTCTTAATAAAAATTCACTTAAATGAGGGTCTATCAATTTGTAGTAAATTATTTCACTCTAGTTTAGAACAAGCTTTATTGAACACATGCCTTCCCCCTACACAGAATAAATTACGTCTTGGCAGTGCAATTCATTTAAATAAATATTTTCTCTGTTTTAATTTTAAATAAGTCCTTACCATCTGCTCTGTCCTTTAGTTACAAATGCCAAACAACATAACTTACTATTGTGCCATTTGCAAACTGCAGACAGTGAAGGGATTTGTTGCTTTGCATGTTTTTGTTTTTAGTTCTACACAGTCAGTATTTGTTTTTCCTTTTTTCATGCTTCAAATATAATGGGAGATATAATTCTATTCTGACATATTGAAACCTTTCCCAGAAAGAAAGAGACACAAGGAAGGAAGAATGATTAATTGAAAGACTAAACTAAGGCCATATCTGCAGAAATGTGATGTACCTGAAGGATTGTAATCATGTAGATGAGATGTTAAACCTAACTCTATGAGGCAGATGCCACGCAGACTGCATTGTAGCCAAGACCCTCAGTAAAGGAAAACCTATGTCTTATAGGAAGAACAAAAGACATTTCCAGAGAAACCAAGAATTAAAGGCTCATTCACCCTGTCTGCATCTTTTGATAGACTTCATATTCTACGGGCATAGCAAAAACTACTCAAATGTTAGAAAAGCATCACAAACTGAATAGAAGAGGAGTGTAATAAGTCTGGTTAACATGAAAGGTTATGTTCAGTTCAGCTCAGTGTTCATCAAGCCCTTTCTTGGAAGAAGTCACAACATGAAGCACTTAGCTGAATATATTCATAATGAAAATAAAAGCTGCTGGTTCATTTTTTAAAAAGAAAAAGAGAACAGAAAACCCTTATAACATGTTTATATGAAAAATTCATAAAGAACTAAAATTAGTAATTGGAAATTTATGATATTTTACAAAACCAGAGCATAGGAGCCTTCAAAGCCTTGGCTATTCTGCTGGGACAGGCTTCCCACGTTGTGGATGGGCACTCTCTTGAGATGTTTCTTAGAATTTTTCTCTCAGTTCAACATTCCACAGCTATCTGAGAGCAGACTCAGCTCTCTAGGATACCGTACTCTGGCCAAGGCCAGACTAATCTGGGTCTCCTGTTCCAGGATGATACAGTGGTAAGGGTGGTCAGTTTTATAGAATTAAAACATAGACATACTTCAGTTTCCTTAGGCACTGAAATCTGTGGTTATGTCTATTTCATTATAGTATTTCCCAGAGGTAACATAAGTTTTCATCTTTTCATTTTTAAACCTTACTTAGTAGTAATTATCTCAGGTAAACTCATCTATTCTACATTTTCCCTGTGCTAAAACCACTCTTCTCTTTCACAACAAATAGAGTGGGAAGAAAAATGTTGATATTTAAAACTAAAGTAAAAAAGGCACGGAAGCTTCTCCTATTTCAGACAAGTAAAATAATTCATACAAGGTGATACCTGTTTTTCTGTTTGATATCAACAGAGGCATATCAGTAGGTAACTTTCCTTGGTCATGTGAAGTCCTCAAAAGAAACAATAATTTAGAAATCAAATTACAAAGCTTAGGAATGTCACACTATCTACATACACAATGAAATAAAAAACTGGAATAAAAAACAGAATCAGAAAAAAGATTATATGCCATCTGGGTATATAAATAAGCAAACAAAAAGAAACTCTTTCTCTTTCAAATAATTTTTTGAGTCAAAGATAAAACCGAACGTGAAATTGCAGTCTATTTAGTATACTAAAATATAACAGTAATGAAAACAGTACATACCAGAATGCCTAAGGAATAGCACTATGACAGCTCTCAGAGGGAAATTAATTACATACATGCACAAACAAGAAAGAAGAAAACAAACGAATTAAACATTTGATCCAGAAAGTTAGCAAAGGAACAAGAAGATAAAATGGGAATAGAAAAAAAGAAATAACAAAGATTAAAACAAAATAAATAATTGGAAAAATAGTAGAACACCTCCTATTTTATGATGAAACTAGTATTAATCTTCACAACAAAGACGTTACACAGGCAGGACACTTTCAGGGGTTAACACAGAACTGAATTGGTATATAATATCCAGACATTTACTTTCATTGCCAGCTTAAAAATGTAGGAAATTAATGCCCAAAGAGATTAAGTAATTTACCTGTGATCAAAACATTTCTTTTCTTTGCAGTGCTTCTACTTACTGGTAGATTAGCCATTCTGAACTCCCATCTATATTTCCGATCTCTGTCATCTTTAATCTCCTATTTTGTCATTAATATACATTTTCTCATTTTCTTTCTCCTTTTTTTCTTTTCCTTTTTTTTTTTAACGGGGTCTTGCTCTGTCACCCAGGCTGGAGTGCAGTGGCAAGATCTCCGCTCACTGCAACCTCTGTCTCCCAGGTTCAAGCAATTATCCTTCCTTAGCCTCCTGAGTAGCTGGGATTACAGGCTCTGGCCATCAGCCTCCACTAATTTTCATATGTTTAGTAGAGATGAGTTTTCACCATGTTGGCCAGGCTGGTCTCAAACTCCTGACCACAAGTGATCAGCCTGCCTTGGTCTCCCAAAGTGCTGGGATTATAGGTGTGAGCACCATGCCCGGCCTAATACACATTTTCTTTCTCAAATTATTCTCTGAGCACTAAAATATTTCCCATTTCACCTCCCTTCATTGAGAAGTTTTAAAATAACAACAACTGAACTTCTATTATTTTACTCTCACTAGTAAAACTTCATTTACCAGAGTTTTTTTATAAATTCAAAATATTAATCATATTTCCATCATAAGAGATCTCATAGAATGGTGGGGTATAATTTCGTTTATTTTTCTATCCCCAAGATAAGCTTATTTGAACTCTATTTCATTCCAAGTTGAAGATACTGTGAAAAGTTGCCAAAGTGTTACTTTTCATTTTCATCAAAATATATCATTCACTACATTTCTTTTTTAAATATATTTTAGGGAATTTTTTTAACCTTTATTTTAAGTTCAGGAGTACATGCACAGGCTTTTTAATACAGGTAAACTTGTGTTGTGGGGGTTTGTTGTACATATTATTTTGTCACCTTAGTAATAGGTATAAAGTCTAGTACCCATTAGTTATTTTTCTGGATCCTCTCTCTCCTCCCAATCTCCATCCTCTGATAGGCCCCACTGTGTGTGTGTGTTCCCCTCTGTGTGTCCATGTGTGTTCATCATTTATCTCTCACTTATAAGTGAAGACATGTAGTATTTGGTTTTCTGTTCCTGCATTAGTTTGCCAAGGATAATGGCCTCCAGCTCTAACCAAGTCACTGCAAAGCAAGTGTTCTCATTTCTTTTTATGGCTGCATAGTAGTCTATGGTTTATATGTACCATGTATTTATATATGTACCAAAATACATATGTATTTTGTTTTCTTTATCCAGTCTATCATTGATGGGCATTTAGGTGGATTCCATGTCTTTGCTATTATAAATAGTGTTACAAAGAATACACATGTGCATGTGTCTTTGTAATAGAATGATGTATATTCGTTTTGGCATATACTCAGTAATAAAATTGCTAGGTCGAATGGTATTTCTGTTTTTAGGTCTTTGAGAAATCACCACACTGTCTTCCACAATGGCTGAGCTGATTTACACTCCGACCAACAGTGAATAAGCATTCTTTTTCTGTGTAGCCTCACCAGCATCTTTTATTTTTTTTGACTTTTTAATAATAGTCATTCTGACTGGTGTGAGATGGTATCTCATTGTGGTTTTGATTTGCATTTCTCTAATGATCAGTGATGTTGAGCTTCTTTTCATATGATTGTTGGTTGCATGTATGTCTTCTTTTAAAAAGTGTCTGTGTATGTCCTTTGCCCAGTTTTTAATTGGGTTGTTTGTTTTTTTCTTGTAGATTTGTTTATGTTGCTTATAGATGTTGGATATTAGACATTTGTCATATGCATAGTTTGCAAAGTTTTCTCCCATTCTGTAGGTTGTCTGGTTACTCTGTTAATAGTTTCTTTTGCTATATAGAAGCTCTTTAGTTTAATTAGTTCCCATTTGTCAATTTTCACTTTTGTTGCAATTGGTTTTGGTGTCCTCATGATGAAATCTTTGTCTATTACTGTATCCTGAATGGTATTGCCTAAGTTGTCTTTCAGGGTTTTTATAGTTTTAGTTTTACCTTTAAGTTTTTAATCCATATAGAGTTTTTTTTCTTTTTTTTTTTTTGTATATGGTGTAGGAAAGAGGTCCAGTTTCAGTCTTTTGCATATGGCTAATCAGTTATAACAGCATAATTTATTGAATAAGGAATCCTTTCTCCACTGCTTGTTTTTGTCAAGTTTGTCAAAGATCAGATAATTGCAGTTGTATGGCCTTATTTCTGAATTCTCTATTCTGTTCCATTGGTCCACATGTCTGTTTTGTACTAGTATCATGCTGTTTTGGTTACTGCAGCCCTGTAGTATAGTTTGAAGTTGGGTAGTGTGATGCCTCCAGCTTTGTTCTTTTTGTTTAGAATTCCATTGGTGATTTGGATTCTTTTGTGGTTTCATATAAATTTTAAAATAGTTTTTTTTTCTAGTTCTGCCAAAAATCTCAGTAATCATTTAATAGGACTAGTATTAAATCTACAAATTGCTTTGGGCAGTATAGTCATTTTTCTGATATTGACTCTTTCTATCCATTAGTATGGAATGTTTTTCCACTTGTTTGTGTGATTTCTGATTTATTTGAAGGCTGTTTTGTAGTTCTACTTGTAGGTATTTTATTCTTTCTGATTCACCACATTTCTGACATCCAGATTAATTTATCAATTATTTTAATAAATTCTTCTTTAGAAAGACCAACGTAGTACTCCAAACCATTTAATCTTTTCTTTTCCAGAAATCTAGTAATGTATACTGACATATTTATTTTAAATAATAAAATACCTGGATAACATGCATTTCTAATGGAAATCAAGTTTTGATTTTTACCTGTGTGCATATTCCAGTTTACAAAATGAAAGTAGTTGAGTAATTTTTTTGAGTAATTCTTCACAAAGAAGAAGAAAGAAAGGAAAGGAAAGAAGGAAGGAAGGAAAGGAGGAAAGGAGGGAGGAATGAAATGAAGGAAGGAAGGAAGGAAGGAAGGAAGGAAGGAAGGAAGGAAGGAAAATATTGTTTTGGCAAAACCTCAACCCCTTACTCATTAGATAGGTAATGATTTTTATTGTCTTTGTTGTTGTTGTTTCTTCTGCTTTTTTTTTTTTTTTTTTTTGGTAGGATCGGTGTCTATTGTCCTTGTTTTTTATGTCAATGTTGGAAGAGAAGCCTAAGCAATACTAGAAGAAAATAAACAGAGAGAGTGAATGAAGAAATTCTGTAGTAAAATTAAAAGAAAGTAAAGCCAGAGTGACCTCCAATAAGTGAAAATGAAGCTCCCTCTCTATTAGAAAAATCAGCAAACGATAGTCAGGGATCAGAGAGAGTGAATATGATAGGCAACTAGGCGCACTTGACAGGTTATATGTTTTCCCCAAAAATATATTATGTTGAGGGAGATCAGAAACATGTTTTTGTCTAGCCTTAATACTTGTGAATGTTGCTTTCATTGTTAAGCCAGTGAAATTGTGTACTTCTTTTATTCTTTGAGTTGTGAGTCAGCACAAGTAAATGAAATTTTAGCATTTTTAAGTTGAGAGAACCCAAAAAATAGTCCTGTGTTCTAGACAACAAAAGTTTACCTGTGAATGAATGAATTCTGAAGGTTTGGCATCTCAGAAGTCTTTGGTATGTTTATTTATTCAACATATTTTATATTGGCTCTATGTATAATATTTACATTTGATGTTGATTAAACTTGGCATAATTTGGACTCAGAATACTGATTACATTTGAGATATTCTTTCATATTGTCAAATAGAAACATGACATCTGGAAATATTTCATGTTACTAGTTACTTTAGAAAATAATAAAACAATATATTAGATTAATATGACAAGAACATAATTATCAATTTTATATTTAAAATATCTTATCCATGTGTGAACTTTATTAATGATATAAAATCAATGGTTATTTTTAGTTAAATAGCTTTATTATAAGTTCATTGTAAATATTCTTGTTTGTTTTCTATGCAAATTTTAAATTTTGTTTTATTTATTTAGTTTTTATAAGCATAGACTTAAATACACTTCATAACTTAGCAAATCCTGAATTGAGTCTGCTTCTCTAAAATAAATTCTTCTTTCTGAGAATATAAAGTGGATCTGAATTATAGGACCCTGCCATTTTATTTCTAGTTAATTATCCCAGAAAGAGACATCAAACCTAAAAAGGCCTGCTAGAATACTGATCTTTTCCCTAATTCATAGGTGGTTGCTTCTGTGTGGTCCTCTGGACCAAGCCAGGCCTGTCAAAGTCCTTCTCCAACATGCTTAGACCTGGAGCTGAGAAAAGAGTCAGTTTTCTCAGGGAAGGAAGCCATACATGTTAAAATTAAGGAATTCATGTAGGAAAAAGCCTACAATCACTAAAAATGTAGCTGATTCACAGAAAAAGCAAGACACAAGAGACTGAGAAAGACAGCAGTCTAAGATGTTGTTTTATACTTGATCAGTATTTGCATCATCCACGTCAAGTTCCAATTTAAAATTATACTTTCCAATCCTGAATACAAAATATTCTCTCCTTTTTCCTGTAAGAGGCAGTATTACATGGTGTTTTAAGAAGATAGGCATAGAAAATACACAAGCCTTGTCTTTGAAAATACAAACAGATTTCTCTGTTTATACAAATGCAGTTGTTAATCCTTGAGTGAGGGTGTGGTAAGGGGCAGTTACTTGCTCAACGTATTCCCCAATGCTATCTTTGGGCCACTGGGTCCTGGCTTCATCCTTGGATTGTTGAATGGGTGTGTAAGAGTCTCATGGAAACAGTATCTGCTTTACCAAAGATAAAGAGTCTCATGAGACTCTTACATCTCAGACTTTTCGTTTCCACTGCTCCTTCTTCTGTTTCTGACTTTGCTTTGTTTCTTAGATTGACTCAAACATTCCCACCTATAGACACATATGATAAGCTAAAAACCTTTTAAAATAAGGTTCATGGGGCTAAGGAATGGAGAAGAAAAAAACCGTAGACCATTTGCTAAGCAAGATGATGCTTATGGGTGATGTTTAATATTCATAATTGAACCTGATTATCATTTCCTGTCCCATAATCCTGTACATAATCAATCTCAAAGAATCAATCAGGGTTTCTCCTTCCTAAATATTTCTCAAAGCAATCAATTTATCTCAATTTCCAAGGAACTGATTCCTTGAGGCCTGGAAATTTCTTTCTCTTGTGTTACTTTAATGGTCTCCTAACTCTTCTTGCTTCTAGCTCCTTCCCCTCCACATTCATTCCCCACACTGTAGGAAATGGGATCAAGTAATGTCTCTGCAAAAATCCCTTTAAAGCTCTCTATTATGTTTAGTATAAAGTAAAATTTCTTACGATTGTAAGCCCATGCTCGATCTGCTCCTTGTTTTCTTCAGTTATTTCATCTTTTGAAACCATCCTTAGAGTATAAATTCAGTTCCTCTAATTTGCCATACTGTCTTTGATATGTGTTGTCTAGACATTATCCAGCCCTACCACTACCCTATAATTCTCTTACTCATCTTGATAGCAGTTGCTAGATGACTTATACAGTGTGAACCCAGGAGTACATCTCTTCTTCTATTGCTGAACAATGTGTTCTCAGCACTTAATCACACACTATGATCCAAATAAGGCCCATGAATAATATTTGTCAAAAAGATAAACCTGAATACAATTTTGATTAAGTAAGGGAAATATACATTAATAAACGAAATAGGAGTTGTAAAAGAAAATTGCTAAAATTTATCAAAGTAAAATAGTGTCTGGAAAACCATAAATCATATTAAAAACCTTTTGATAGAACAAAAGAATAAATGAATAAATTGCAGAATCATAAGCTAAATAAATTATCGTTGTCTCTTTTAAAAAAATAGTAGACTTGGTGTTGAGCACCGACTATGTTTTAAAAAGAAAACTGACAAACTGAATTTAAGTGAATTTGGCAAAATGGATATCAAGAAAATTGAAAGTTACCTAATAGTTTATTTTCTGTTTTCTGCAGAATAAACAAGTACTTTTTTAGTAATGTGAGACTGACCAAAAGTGGTAACTTTCTTTTTTTTTTTTTTTTTTTTT
>NW_026652285.1:75351067-75351835 GCF_009828535.3 Hylobates moloch | reverse complement strand
ATATGTATCCATGTGCCATGTTGATTTCCTGCACCCATTAACTCGTCCTTTAGCATTAGGTGTATCTCCTAATGCTGTCCCTCCCCCCTCCCCCCACCCCACAACAGTCCCCGGAGTGTGATGTTCCCCTTCCTGTGTCCATGAGTTCTCATTGTTCAATTCCCACCTATGAGTGAGAACATGCGGTGTTTGGTTTTTTGTCCTTGCGATAGTTTACTGAGAATGATGTTTTCCAGTTTCATCCATGTCCCTACAAAGGACACGAACTCATCATTTTTTATGGCTGCATAGTATTCCATGGTGTATATGTGCCACATTTTCTTAATCCAGTCTATCGTTGTTGGACATTTGGGTTGGTTCCAACTCTTTGCTATTGTGAATAGTGCCGCAATAAACATACGTGTGCATGTGTCTTTATAGCAGCATGATTTATAGTCCTTTGGGTATATACCCAGTAATGGGATGGCTGGGTCAAATGGTATTTCTAGTTCGAGATCCCTGAGGAATCGCCACACTGACTTCCACAATGGTTGAACTAGTTTACAGTCCCACCAACAGTGTAAAAGTGTTCCTATTTCTCCACATCCTCTCCAGCACCTGTTGTTTCCTGATTTTTTAATGATGGCCATTCTAACTGGTGTGAGATGGTATCTCACTGTGGTTTTGATTTGCATTTCTCTGATGGCCAGTGATGATGAGCATTTCTCCATGTGTTTTTTGGCTACATAAATGTCTTCTTTTGAGAAGTGTCTGTTCATGTCCTTTGCC
>NW_026652285.1:75350594-75350967 GCF_009828535.3 Hylobates moloch | reverse complement strand
ATGTGTTTTTTGGCTGCATAAATGTCTTCTTTTGAGAAGTGTCTGTTCATGTCCTCTGCCCACTTTTTGATGGGGTTGTTTGTTTTTTTCTTGTAAATTTGTTTGAGTTCATTGTAGATTCTGGATATTAGCCCTTTGTCAGATGAGTAGGTTGCAAAAATTTTCTCCCATTCTGTAGGTTGCCTGTTCACTCTGATGATAGTTTCTTTTGCTGTGCAGAAGCTCTTTAGTTTAATGAGATCCCATTTGTCGATTTTGGCTTTTGTTGCCATTGCTTTTGGTGTTTTAGACATGAAGTCCTTGCCCACGCCTATGTCCTGAATGGTATTGCCTAGGTTTTCTTGTAGGATTTTAATGGTTTTAGGTCTAACAT